>NW_021703774.1:35393072-35561999 GCF_005190385.1 Monodon monoceros | reverse complement strand
TCTTTCTTTCTTTCTTTCTTTCTTTCTTTCTTTCTTTCTTTCTTTCTGTCTTTCTTTCTTTCTTTCTTTCTTTCTTTTATTTTCCTATTTTTTTTTTTTTTTGGTAACCTTCACAGTCAGTTTATAAACCCCAGAAAAAAAGTTGTCTTAATTTATGGTCTATCATAATTTTCAACACATTTTTATTAGTTTATTTTTGACCAATATTTGCACACTACTCAACTTGATCTACCGCTTTGTTTACCCCACTGGCCCAAAATTATTACTTTGATCACATCAAAAATTACTACCTATGATTCCCTCCAAGCAAAATAATTTACCTCTACCAAAGTAAAAACAAAGCAGCAGGCCATCCCCAAACTGGAACACAATAGATTCTGAGCATTGATAACAGTTTTAGAGTAAGTATACAGCTGCTGAAGATGACCTCTTTGAAGAAGATATTGAGAAACAACTCTCCATGAATATTTTCAACTTTCTGTGTGGCCCAGGCTTTTTGAGCAAAAGAACTAGAACCTGGGTTAAAAGTAGAATTAAATGGTAAACATTCAGTTAGAGATAATATATGGCACCAGAAAGCTTTAGGGGTTTATTCCTGTGGTACTAAGCTTTCTGCAATCAATTCCATCAAGGGAGGCTAGGGCAGGTCACCACACCAACCAATTTTCCGTGAGACCACCTGAGCATCCTACAATTCTACTCAATTCTGACACTATCCATCTGGAGATCGCACCAGATTCTGCAGATTAAGGGCTCAGTTCTACAAGACTGACTCAGTTCACAAGTCCACCTTGTCACCTAGGCTTCTAGCCAACTGGCTATAGATTGAAGGTTCTAACACCCTCCTCCTCAGGTTTGGTTAATTTGCTACAGTGGCTCACAGAACTCAGAGCAACATTTTCCCTTACTAGATTATTAGTTTATTATGAAAGGATATCACTCAGGAATGTCCAGATGGAAGAGATGCACATGGCAAAGAATGGGGAAAGAGTGTAGAGATTCCATGCTCTCTGCAAGTGCATGATTTTGGCCAAATTTCCATATGTTCACCAACCAGGAAGCTTTCCAAACCCCATCCTTTTGGATTTTTATGGTGGCTTCATTGCATAAGCATAATAGATCAAATCACTGGTCATTGAGGATTGATTCAACCTCTAGCCCCTCCTCCTTTCCCTGGAGGCCAAGAGGGTGCAACTGAAAATTCCAACCCTCTAATCACATGGTTAATATCACAGGTAAAAACTTTCCTGCATGCACTGGTAACATCAGGTCCTTGTCACATCATCCGTGATTGATTGGGACACAGGAAACCAGCTCTAAGACGCTCTATGCATAATAAATGATGTATTCTCTAATATAGAGTTCTGGTGTTTCTGTTAGTGTATGTGTGTATATACACTGTTAGTGTGTATGTGTGTTTATACACACACACACACCTGTACATGACAGGTTAACTTGTTAACTTGTAAGTGAAGTAAAAACTCAGCCCTATCACTATTTTGGACTTAATGGAAGATAATAATCATTATAACACCCTTGAGTATTAATCAAATTACAAAAACAAGAGCTTAATGATGGTTTAGTTAGTTGGGTGCCTTCTTTGTGTATATGAAAACCTCTGCCCTTGGTCCTACATTCTTGCAGTTGACTTCTATGTGCAAGGTGGGATCAGTGCCTTTGGGGCCACAACTGTAAATGCAGCACATTCTCAGTCCTCAAGGAGTTTACTGTCCACAGGAGAAGATGAGGTATTTACCCAAATATCTTTAAAAGAAAAGATAAGTTGTTTCTGTGAGAGAAATATATATATGTACCAGAAGAGATAAAAGGGAAAAGGCAGTTGTTACTTTTAGTTGTGTATGTTGTGGTCAGGGAGAGCCTAACAGAAGTTCTCATGAAGGGAAACTTCCCATATCTGTATCTATCATTTAGGTAAAGCCACAGAAGACAAGCTTCTTGAATCTGTGGATAACACAGAGCAGGGTGTGCTGGCCCGTAAACTGATTAGCAAAATCAAGGTTCTGAAATAGATCTACAAACCAGAATGACAGGAAAGGTTAACAAGATGAAGCTGCACAGTTATAAATGTGGAGTAATAAATGGGCTCACTTATAGGGGAGAAACAGCAAGCGTCACAGCAGATCACATAAACTCAACAGCAGTAAAATTTAATCCAAACTTTCCTCTTGGTGCTCTTTCAAATCCCTTCATGTACCTTGAGGCTCACACAAACTCTATGAGGGCTGCATCAGGCAAGTTTTACTGTTTCCGCTGATTAGAAGGGGGGATGTGGTCTCAGAGCATAAATGACTTGACCAAGGTTGTGCAGCAATTAAAAAAAAAAAAGTGAGAACCATCTCTGATCACATGGATTGAAGAATGACTTCCCAATCAAAGAGTCTCAACAATAATGAGAATTCTGTGGTCAGTTTCAGGAGCAACATTTTATGAAGGATGTTGACGATAAGGGATCCCTCCATCCATTGGAGGTAGTTAGGATGATGAAGGGTCTGGACATCATGGCATATAAGGAATGTTCAGAGGACTTTCACCAGGAACAGAAAAGATGTAAGAACTATTGTCTGCAAATATCTGAGGAGCTGCGATGTGGAAAGGAATTAGACACATCTGTGAAGGTTCATGGGGCAGAACCAACACCACTGTATGAAAGTGACAGCAAGGAAGATTTCAGATACTGTAAAGGAGCACATTCTATCATTTAGAAGTGGGAAAGATGAGCTTGCAAGAGAGTGAACCCACCATCCCAGAGCTGATTATAGCGCAGGCTGTGACCAGCCACAAATTGCAGTTGTTGAAGGAATTCCTGCCTAAAAATTAAAAAGTTCATGGCTTCTCACATCTCTTCCAACTCTAAGATTCTATTACTTAAATAAAAATCTACAGTACCAGGAAATTCATGTCCCAACAATAGATCTTCAAAATATGCTTAGACATTAAGGACCATGCTGACACTATGAGTTAGTACTATCTTCATCTGGGTCATAAAAACATCATAAATAGTCATAAGGCCACTCACATATCATGATTTCATGGTTTTTGCTGTTTGCTAGTCTTCATATCCATTCATGAATGAGAAAAGGGCTTGAATGATTATCCCAGAGAAGTTAAGTGATGAGTTGAAGGTGATATGGCAAGTTAGTAGTGAAATCAGAGCCAGAAACCTAGCCTCCCCTTAGATTCATTGAGATCTCAGCAACAATATTAGTAAAAAATGACTACTATTTATAGCTCTTACTATAGGACCGGTAATGCTTTAAGCACTCTACATCTGTGATGTCATTTAACCCTCACAAAAACCCTATCAGGAGAGAACTATTTCATCCCTATTTTATAGGTTAGGAAACTAAGAGGCAGAGAAGTTAAGTAACTCGCCTGAGATAACAGGTATACTATGTGGTAGGGCTAGATTGCAAACTTTGGCAATATGACTCCAAAACCAGTACTCTCAACCACTAGGCTTTGTTTTCCTCCTAGAAATTACTGGGTTGGCAAAATATTCATTCGGGTTTTTCTATGGAAAATACGAATGAACTTTTTGGCCAGCCCAATATTTTATTTATGAGAGAGAAAGGGAAAGTCCCCATAATTGTACATCACAGCTTCTGTGGAATATGTTGCCAAAGGAACCAAATGAGCAGGTTTGGAAGCTGTGAGAGCTGGGAAAGACTCTACCTTAGAAGATATCTCCCTGCGTCACTCAGCTCATCCCCGCAAATACGAAGTACGGCTGCAGAAGTTCCTTCTCACCGGATGACGGATGACAGAAATTAACGGAGCAAGCTACAAACTTGAGAATCAGCGGTTCTGAAAATCAGACTGGACTGAAATATGGCCGAGTTTCATGCAAACACCATGGAGGAGGGACGCTCCATAGAAGAGCAGATGGCAGAATCCACATCTGACCCTTCACTGGAGTGAGAGAAAGACAAAACTGAAATAATGGGTACCACAGATAACTGTTTATTCCTCTCCAGCACAACAAGCAAATAAACTGCCATTGGTGCCTCCAAACTTCATAGAGGGTAATATTCCTTTAATGGAATGCTTTTAGAGAAGAGTCATAAAAATAAATTGAAAAGTGCTTTCTGCTGGCTACAGCTGGCATAAGCAGCATCTGAGCAAACAGGATAACACAAGGCTTAACTTAGCAGCGCCATTTTTATTACTCACCCGCGACAGGACTTATAATAGTATAAATTCACTTAAAAAAAGGGCTTTTCTACTATCACCACTCCTCCTTCCACCACCATGCACCCAATAGCCTTCTGTGTTCATTCTGAACAGTGTAATTACAGGTCCTTTTATGATTTAGGTTTGAAACCAATTAGCTGATACTGCAAACCTTTCAAATGCCAGTTTCCCTCTCTTGGCACTCCCTGTTCTGCTGGGATTTACCTGAATGCTTGTAAAAGGCAAATGTTTTGTGAGGAGCGGAGAAATCGGGTACGTTTGTGGACGGGTTCCCTCCTCCCCTCCCTTCTCTTGTTCTCATCTGCCCGTGCATCTTTAGTGCACTAAAATTGTCACAGTGTGAAATACACACTGAATATTCATGCTGGGTGCCCACACTGCTTCTAAGAACAGGTAGTTGTGTCAGAAAGCTGCCAGTTGCTTTCTCCTCCTATTGCTTTTCCTATAGGTGGAGCTGCAGACCCATACTGGACAGTGTTCTGCTGCCCTTTTGAAGTCTGTTATCCACTGGCGGGATGGACAAGAGTTCAAGAACTCGGAAAGGCGCTACCTGACAGCCTGGCCTCCTCCACTACATCTGCCCCTAACATATTCCACCCCACATTCATGATATAGTAAGGCTACAACAATGGCCATGACGTCATATATTCAGCAAAGATCTACATAATCAACCAAGAAGCGTGAGTTGTATAAAGCCCTGTGCACCACCAGAGGATTCAGGGGTGAATAGGATTCCTGCCCTCAGTGTGCTGTTAATTGAATGTAAGAAGACTCAATTTATTCACATAAGAGGATAACTTAGAATATAAGGCAGGATATGGTAAGTGTTGTATGGAACAAGCAATAAGTTCAAAGAAAGATTTTGTCATGGGATCCTGAGTAATCAGAGTCTCTAGACATCTATTCTGGGCCAAGCACTTTCCAAATTGCGTTCAATCCTTACACAATCCTTCAAGATACATATAATACATAATTATATATGTTATACCTAGAACATTTTCCAGATGAAGAGACCAAGCCTCACAAAATTAAATAACTTGTCCAAGTCACAGAATCCCAAAACTAGTAAGTGACAAAAACTGAAATTTTGATTTCTGGTGTGCCACCAAAACCTTTACCACCATATCATGTTTCCTCCCTGCGGGTCAGCAGGGATGAGGTCTAGTAGGCATTCTGCTGGTGGTTGTGGGGTGGTTACAGAGGGAAGTATAAGAATATTCGAGAAAGGAAAAGTGGACTAATTTGGATAGAACAGAGAAACTAAGAAGGCCATGAAAATACTAAGATATAAGGCCAGAAAGGAATTTACAGAGCTAACCCCAGCTATATTATTAAATTAACAATCCAACAATATATTGGGATATTACACAGCCATTAAAATAACTCTGAAGATTAGGTAGAATTATGAAATATGCTAATACTATAATGTTAAGTAAATGAAATAATAAGAAGATAAAGCAGAATATAAAGTACCTTCTGGTTGCAACTATGTGAAAATAAGTATTGGTAGTGTTTTTACATAAAACTTTTAGTTAAAATTGTTTAAGAGGAAAAAAATAAATCCATCCCCTGGGCATAAGCATGATTATATTTACACTTTTCCAGACAGGTGGTTTTCTTTCCTCTTCTAACAGATTTCCATGGAGACAAATCTAATGCCCTCCCTCTGTTATTTTAGTGCCTCATAACCCCATTTCCTCAAGTCTAGCCTCCATCCCCCTACTGAGGCAATTTCACCCCACAGTTGGTTTCTGTCTCTGTGAGCTAACCACTGGCTTAAAATTTTTAACATGCTTTGGGTTCCAGGGATAGTGAAAGTAAGATTGTCATTTCCCTCCACCCTCTTTTTGCATTCTGCATACCAGCTCTGATGGTACTCTTGATATGACTGAGGAGGTAGAAGGAGGGGGAGTGATGATTAAAAAAACAAAGCAAAACAAAACAACCTAAGCATCATAATTCAGCAAATCTATTATTTTCCCATCTTCTGCTTCTCTTTCATGCTACTCACAATGATTCCACTTAATCTTCCAATATCATTCATATCTAGTAATTTGAAAAACTCCCATACTCTGGAAAATCTACCTCTCTACTGTTTACCAGTAGTAATGTCATAGACTTTGCCTTTCAGATGTAGTTACTATTATCACCTTACCTCCTCCCACCTATCCTCATCCTAGAATAGCACAACCCTTGATGAAGTTAAATAAACCCCCTCCCACTTCCTTTTATGTGTAGATATCAATAAGCCCTATTAAAAGAGGTTTTTGCCCCTTCTACCTGATTCTCTGTTTCCAGGATGGTACCCAGAACTATCATACCTTGTCACTGCTTAGCTGGGCAAATGAAAACATAGCCTTGATTCAAAAAGTTTATATGAGAGGACATGAATAGATCAGCAGAGATAGATAGATGGATGGATAGATAAATAGATAGAAAGATAGATAGATAGACAGACAGATGGTAGATAGAGAGATAAATACAAGCCAGGGTCACCTAAGCAGAAACAGGGATGCTGTGAAGCAAAGTCAATAACCAAACCCATTGGTAAGTCCCCAGATCTGTGGCAGCCAAGTGGGAAGGGCAAAGTTAGGAGAGAAATCTGAACTCAAGAACCAGCTGTAATATTTTCCAAGAAGAGAAAGTCAGAAGCCTATGTAAGGAGTGGCTGAATTATTTGAGTGCACTACATTTTGCTGCTGTCCCTTTGCAAGGTCCATGATTTCCCCCTGCCCTGTCTTACTAGGAGGCACCCTGAACCTGACAACTGACCTTCATCTAGGAGGAGCTCTGATACTCTCACCACCCATCTACCTTTCCAGGATGCCATTTCACTCCCTCTGCTCGCTCCACCACCTTCTGCCTGGTTCCACGACCCTGCTTGTCATCGCTCCACACTTGGGAGCTGCCTGTGTCCAGAGCGCAGTGCCCACCTTCTCTATCTGACACGCTCTCAGTCACTCACAAAGCTCATTGTCACACTGTTTCCAGCACCCCTTGACAATTTGTAACTCCATCTTCAAGGCTCCCATACCATTTTGTCAGAGAGCTTATCAGCATGTTATAATTGCTTGTCTAAATGTCTCTCTCTCCGACTCTACACGGAGTTCCTTAAAGACTGGCTGCTTTTCCTTTTCATCTCTGGATTCCCATGCCTAGCACTTTGCTTGACATACCATAGTACTCAATGTATACTTCTTAGATGAATTAATCAAATATAGCGTATTCCACGTTCACCTATTCACTTCATTCCCCTCTAAGATCTTGCAAATCAAGAGAGGCAATCTCCTAAAATAAACAGCATGATACCTAATAGATGTAGCTATCACACTTAACAGCCAGCCAATGGCCTCAGTCAGGAAAAACAATTAGCATACCCAGATATTGTGTTTCTGTTTAGTTCTTAATCCCAGGGCTACTTGTCTAGGTAAGGACTCAGTCTCTGGGAGCACATGCAAATATATTTTCTGAGATGAGTTCTGGAGAGTACAGTGCAAGATTGTGAAATTCAAAACACACCTGGGAAATTCAGACATGATCTCGATAATAAGAGATGTAATCAAGGAAGAAACCCTTACTTAAGCAAATAATTTGCCTTGGGAGTAAAAGGCTGAACATGATCTTCTTCACACACAGGGACTTTAGTTGGAATTTTGTCTTCACTCTACATAGACCTTGCTGAACAAATCACAAAAATAAAATATGTACACTATGCCTACCATAGTAGAAATTGGTCTTCCAATCAGAGGAGAAATTGGTGAGGTGGGAATAAGAGAGAGAGAGAGCAAGAAGAGCATAAAATTAAAAGGGCAAAGCGATTTGATCCAAATTCTCCCCTAGTGAGGTAACATGAATGGTAATGAATTCTGCCTTATCTCTGCAGTTATGAGGATGATTTTCAGACATCAGGTTTTGTGATGTTACAGATATGATCCACAACTTTCTTTTTTTTTTTTTTTTTAAAGAAGATGTTGGGGGTAGGAGTTTAGTAATTTATTTATTTATTTTTGCTGTGTTGGGTCTTCGTTTCTGTGCGAGGGCTTTCTCTAGCTGCGACGAGCCGGGGCCACTTTTCATCGCGGTGCGCGGACCTCTCACTATCGCGGCCTCTCTTGTTGCGGAGCACGGGCTCCCAACGCGCAGGCTCAGTGGTTGTGGCTCACGGGCCTAGTTGCTCTGCGGCATCCTCCCAGACCAGGGCTCGAACCCGTGTCCCCTGCACTGGCAGGTGGATTCTCAACCACTGCGCCACCAGGGAAGTCCTGATCCACAACTTTTGAGAGAAGGTGGGGGGAAAGTTGATGCAGAAAAATATACTTGGACTAGATAAACCATAGCCAGACAACTGTATGTCACAGCAAGATATAATGTCAGGTGTGGAATCATATAAATTGCAAATAACAATGGAGAAACAACTGAACCTTGAGGATTATCAGCAGGTAAACCAGATGAAGTGGATAAAGAATCATTGGGTAGAGATAATGGGGAAGGCTTCCTGGCAGAAAAGTGGGAGGAAGTTGACAGAGGAAGGAGTAGTGATGGAGCTTGAGCATCTAGATAAAAGGCTGCAGTCAGCTTTCCAAAAGTCAGAGAAAATAATAGCAAGAAATAATAAAATATAATTGTATCAGTGTCAATTATGATAAGCAGATAGTCTGTTTCTCTGTACAGCCTGGGGCCCCTTTCCAGAGGCAGGCAGAAGTCCAAGTTCCTGGACTTATCAACCTGTGCAATCAAGAAGAGATGTAACGCAAAGAGCAGCAAGAATCACAGACTGTTTGCACTGAAAGAGACCTTAGCAATTATTTAGAGCAAGTTCCCTTTCCATGGCACCATACTTGCTTGGTTTTCTTCCCACTTCACTGGCCATTTCTTCTCAACTCATTTTCTGGTCTCTGTTTCTCTGTCCCTCTTCTAAATATTGGAATGACAGTGCTGCGTCCCTTTCTCTATAGAGCACTCATTCCCTAAGTGACCCCACCCAGCCCCCTAGATTTAGATATCTAAATGCTGATGAACTCCATACCTGTATTCCTAGCCTTGGCTTCTCTCCTAGCTGAGCTCCAAGCTCATATACCCAACTGCATGCTTGGCATCTCCAACTGAATGGCTTCCAGTCATACCCAAAGCAGAGTTCTTGATTCTGCTTTTTCTACCCAAATCTGTTCCTCCTCGGTTTCCCCCATCTAAATAAATGTAACCTCAATCTACCCATTTGCTCAAGCCAAAAACCTAGGCACCATCATTGGTTCCTTTTTTGTTTTCTCTTTCTCTCTCACTAACAGTATCCCATGTACTGACAAGTCATGCTAATCGATTTGTTAGTGACAAATAGATGTATCCATTGTATTTCCACAGCCACTACCCCAACTCAAATCACCATCGAAGTTCAACTAGAGTAGCCTCCCAGCTGGCCCTCACTTCTATTCCTGTTCCTTAAATTTCACTCCTTACACAGTGGCCAAAGTGATCTTTTCAAAAGATTTTTTTAAAGGTAGAAATTGGATAAATATTTGTTAAATGATAAATGATACAGAAAAGTTGGGTGGGTAAAACTTGAGCGGAGTGATAATCCTGAGTGAATGTAGCTTCGATCCAGCCAAATCTTTCTATTGCATAACGGCCCACTGAGTGGAGTACTCAGTGTTTCTCCTGGCCCTGTCATGTGCTCTAACATTGCCCTGTCTCTTCTTAGGGACCACTTGGGCTGTACATCTGCCTGCTCAATTTTTTAAAAAAAGCTAGCAAACATGCTTTCCTTTACTCTCTCCTCCCTCACTTCTGGAGCATTACTCCTAAATTGTCATATGAATGTTGCCAAAAATCTGGACTTTAGAAATATGTGAATGGCTAACAACTTTGCTCACATTTCTTTTGGATAGTGATGTATGGTCATAGCTACAGAGTTTCTTGGCTTCAAAGAAAGCAGAAGCAACTTTGGGTTTGGGGGACTGTCTCGCTCCCATTAATCCCCCTCCCAAATTGAAGCATATAGGTCAGTGTTTATGTCCCTAGTTGCATTAAACCCATTAAGCAATGGATGAGGTTGAGAGAGAATTGTGTGTTTGTTCGCTTATGAGTGTTAGAATAAGGGCTCTAACATGCCCCAGAGACTCTGGATTCTGACTAATATAATGATGTGCACTGTCCAAAGCGCCATCACATTCATTATGTCATTATTCAGCCCAATAATGCTACAGCTGTTAGTACCTACAGATGTTAGTAGGTACTAACATCTCTATTTTGCAAAAGAGGAAACTGAGGCTCACAGAGTTGCATGATAACATTACAGAGCTGTGTTGTTTAATGACAAATCCTGAGTGCATGGTGAAAACACCTCCCATCTGTCCCCTGAATGAGGTTAGGGGAAACTATTTCAGCAAGGTTGCCTGTTACTTATTGGAAACCAAGGGAAGCCCCTCCCTGTCATGGAAGCACCTTGCCCTGCACTCTTTCCCGTAGCTACAGTGAGCACCAAAAGGAATCCGGGTGACCCCATCCTCAGGGTGTCTGTTTCCTGGTGGGAGATTTCCCAGTGGATCTGCAGATTGTCCTTCTGCCTCCTTACCTCACCGGGGCTGTTTCTGTGGATCTTGGCATCCTTGCTATAGGGACAGCTCTCATTCACACTCCCCAGCCCACCCCGGGGAAGGACTGCTGATTAGACTGTGGGCTCTTCCCACCCACAGTCCAATCTGAGGCCGGAGGCACCGTCAGACAGCCCCTCCGTCATCGTCAGTTCTCACCGCTGTGTGTTACCATGCAAGACAGAGGAAAATGACAGTTTTCATCATTTCCTGTTAAATGATTCAGCGCTGATTCAGCCAGTTTCAACTCCACAGCAATACAGTGAAGAAAAAAGGGGGAAAAAAAGACCCAGAGTAGAAAAGTAGATGCTTATCAACCATTCTGAGGTATCGTTGCAGGTGGTCCCATTCTTTCCCTTCACTCAGAAAAGTCCTTGTCACCCTTTTCAAGGACAGATGACTGCATGAGAGAGGAGCTTCCTCAGGTCGCAGGTCAGTCCCTTTATTCACCTGACTTAATTCCCCTATAGGGGCTCTTTTTTGGAAAGATGCCATTACTTCTCTGGCCCCAGCAATGGGAATGTGCGTTAGGGTAAAAATCAGTTGGCAGAGCAGAAATATAGTGGCTCTGCCACAGAGCTGAGCCACGACCTTGGGTAAGTCATTTCCCATCTCTGAATCTCAAATCTTCTCTATAGAACAAAGATAAACCCTCTTCAAATAGATGTGAAACACTTTGTAAGCTATAAAGTATTGGAAGAAAGCAAAATACATGGGGTTTTCTCTCTTCAAATGCCACATTTACTTGTGCTGTAGGATCTCCCCACGTAAGAGCAGAAGGGCAAGGTGGCCAAACAGGGGTTGTCATGCCTGAAAGACACCCAGGAGAGAGTCATGCTCTGAAGAGGACTTTGTCTTGGCATCTTCTTTCTGGCTGAGGGCAGAAAGGAGGGCTCCTCCCTGAGCCTTTGCCTTTAGGGCTTTGCCACTTCAGAATGCTCCTCACCACCCTGGTGAGCCCAGGCTTCCTGCTCCAGCCATGTCCCCAAATCCCTTTATTGCTTGATTCAATCAAACTCTCCCTTCAGGGGATAATCCTCATTTCTTTAATCCCTTCCAGATCACGCTAACTGATCCCAAAATGGACCTATTCCTTCTCTGCTCTCCCCACTTCAACTTTTAATATAATATAAATAATTAGGCTGTGTAAATAAACGAATCAGTTTCTTTCCAAGGACCACAGTTTGCTTTGTCCCGACATCCAAGCTAAAGAGTGATTCCATAGTGGGACTCCCTTTCTTCCCTCAGTATTTTCAAACATGCAGTTCTCCTTGCATGGCGTATTCTCTTTTTCTTTCCTTTTCCCTATCCCTAACTAACTCCTACGCACATTTTAGGTTAATCTTACCGTCACCTCCTCCACGCAGTCTGCCTTCATGCTATCAGACAATCTGCCTATGACACATTCCCCAGCACCTGCACTTCGTCATCACCACCAGCACACCTGTAACTACTGTTGCCTGCCCTACTAGGGACAGGTCCATGGGAACAGGGTTCATGCCTATGTGTTGACTCCCATGTCCCCAGGGCCTAGCACTTTGCCTTGCACACAGTAGGGGCTTCATAAAGAAATGCTGAATGAATAAATTTTGGTGGTCCGGAAGATATATGTTGGTACTAACTTGGAATTGGCAGGAGCTCAGAGGTCATCTAGACAAGGGCCTCCACTGAAGTCTGGCATCTCTGTGCAGTGTACCCGACAGAGACGTGACTGGTTTCCACATGTACAGGAGCAAATGTCGAGACATCACTTCTGCACAAGGCCATTGATTCTTCACTTTGGCAGTTCTACTAGCAAGTTCTTCCTCATCCAAACTGGCTCCGCACAGTAACTGTTCCCTTCCTAACCATAGGGGAGGTTACAGATGTTCTGTAACAAGCCCTGCAGTTGTGTCCAACACCGATGGACATCATCCCACTTGGGATTTCTTTATTTCTTTCTGAAGTCATTTACCTAGTCCTGCTACCTCCTGTTTCCATCCCACTGCCTGGTGTCAGATCTTCCATCATTCAGATGGAGGCTTCCTTCAGACTGTCTGACACTGACTTCCAGATTCCTCCCCAGACACTGTCTTTCACACCTCTGTTGACTCCACGCCCCTGCCCCCATTCCATACTCAGACACAAGTCCCTGAACTTCTGATGGAGGGCAGCACCCTGGATGCTCTCTTCTTGGAAGGTGAGTTGGGATGTTAGTTAGACAGAGTGAGAGTATTTTCTCTTGTGAAATGTAGACATTGGTCCCAGTGTTCCTTCTGGAGCCACATACCCCTCCATGAGGGGCAAACTCCTGCAGTGACCTTCTTTTCCCCACACTCCCGCACCTGAGATTGTGTCTCTTCAAGTCCAACAGTCTCGCTCCTTCTGCTGTTTCTCATGTGGTGTGGTTTGAAAGCTTCCACAGCTCCAACCATCCTTCGCAGGATGATTATTAACAGGGACCTCCCTCAAAAGTCACAAACCTGACCCTAGCCAGATCCACCTGAGTCCCTAGAGTAGCAGATAGGTCTCAGGCTTTCATTTGTACACACAGAACACCGAGAAGTGTCCCCATCACTATCAGATAATTATTCTTTCTCACAGGGGAATATAATACGTGCAGCAAGGCAGAAGTTGCCCTGGGGAAGGACTAGGATTATATACAATCTGCTCTCTATTTAAAAATGAAAAAGAAAATGGAAAAAAATTCCACAACTTCTCCCTTTCTGTGCTGTTAAGATAAACATCCTTTCCCCCAGTTACACAGCTCAAGCTGACGGTGAATACTTTTCTCCCTACAGAAATCACTTCTGAAAAGCAGACATTTAACATTTCCAATCTGTCTCTGAAGCCGAGATTAAATTACATTCTGTTTTGAAGGAATCGAAAACACACTTGTTAATATAATAAATGCCTTCCTTTCGTTCTAGAGTTTGTCTTTGTGAGGCACATAATTCAAGAATTATCTATTATGGTAAAAAAAAAAAAATTGAGCCGTCTGGGTCTGTGCTAATATCTGCAAGCAATAAGTCTTCGATTTCCTTCACACTTCATTACTGGCGATGCACAGAGAGCAATCATTCCAAAATCAGAGCTTGCTTTCTGTCGTTGGACTGTTGTTCATCAGGATTTATGATGCAACAAAAAGGCATTTTCTTGATTTTCTTAGGTTAAGCTAACAGTCCAGTGATGACAACCCCATTAAAACTCAGCAAGTTAGATGTTTAAGCTATGGAATTTTATGCCATACCTATCATATTTACAAAGTGGCTTTCTTTCCTCCAACTTTCCGTAGAATCTTTTATCGATAGAAAGGATGGGAAAAATGCTTATTTACCGTGTATTTGTTAAGCCATATACATTTGCAATGTATCTTACCTGACAATGTGGAAAGGATATAAAGCATTGTCAAACTGACTAATTTTGATGATGTAGAGAAAAGAGATGGTAGGCAAATAGCATTCTCTCCAAATGAACTCTGCCACACTGCTTTTTAATATGCTTCTCCCTGGGGATGGAGAGCAGGGAAGCGCCAGCTCACTGGTAGCTGGGGTCAGCAGCACACCGTCCTCTAGAAACAGCAGGACTGCCCATCTCTGGGTTACTGGGCCTGCAGTCTACAGATGCATAACTTGTACACTGTACACTGTGAATCTTCTGTGACTTACGATGCTGGAAAGAGTTAGTACCAGCTGAGACATTGGGCATAAACGTGGAAAAGGAATCTCTGACCGGCAAGAAAAAGAGATTTCTTGGCTTTAAAGTCTTGCATTTAGGCAGTTCCCATTTGTGATAGGGGAATTCCTGTTAGGTACTGAGAACATTGGTTTATTCTCCATGACTCTTTTCTTCCTCAGGGCTGCCTGTTGGACTTAAAGTAAAAGAGTTATCCAGGGCAAGAAAGTTTTGTTTTTGTTTTTGTTTTTTAAAGAAGGGAGCTCTTGTTATCTAAGAGTCAAGTAGAAGGATCTCAGGTCAGTTCCATCTTCAATCAGCCTACAGCTTGCTGGTGGCCATGACCTTAGTAGCAGGGGCCTGACAGACACACGTGGATGACACTGAAAGCAGAGAAGGTGTTTGAAGAAATCTCATTCTGAAAAGAGGTGAGCTTCCCAAGCACTGTGAGTCCATGGTAAACTTGGATAGAGTCAGAGAGATGGATTGAGTTCCTGAGAGCCCCACAAAGTCTTGTCTCTGGGCATCTTCCCTTATCTTGCTATTCTATTGATAGAAACATGGTGGTAAAAGGAGAGGAAAATGGGAGCCAACATTTTTTATGCACATTGTCTACACACTGTGCTAGGCATGTTTATATATGTGATCTGTGGTTTTCTAAGATGCCCGATCTGCTGTTTTCCCCAAACATAGCCTCCCATGAACCCAAAGCTACAATTTCCAGCTGTGACGGGGAGACGTGAAAAAAAAAAATGTGTGCCTGATTGTGCTTCATGATCTGTCCCCAGGAGGTGACTGATGTGGAGCAAGCAAAAGCACAATCACTTTGATAGACGACTGGCTCCCCCAGGCTCTGTTTCTAAGAAACCCAAAGTCTTCCTGTGGGATTGCCTAAGATTCCATAAAGCCCGGGCTTTGTTTCTTTCTGCCATCGTTGTGTCTGAGGTCAGATGCCATCTTCTGTGTGACTAACTCCCTTTCCTGAAATGAAAACCAGTAGAAACAGCTTCCAAACACAATTGGCGTGTGCCAGTTGGTAGTTGAATTCTCCTGTCCACCAGCCTGGTGAGTTAATGCTGTAAAGTTAATTCCCAGTCGTTCTATCATTACCGTTTATCAGGCCTCCCTTGGGGTACCCAGGGGAATAATGGAACACAGACTCCATTTTTTATGAAACTGCCCTGTAATAAAATAATTTTTAAAATGATAGATTAGATCTTAAAATATATGAACAGCTTCTGTTATCACTTGCCTGAGAGAATTCACCCCTCCTGTATGGTTCTGACTCTGTTTCTGATGAAATTTTTTTAAAAAATGCTGTTTTGAACATTTGGCTTCTGGTTTTCCATGATTCTTATTTGTAAGCACTTTTGTGCTGATACCTCCTTATAATTTACTAAGTGCTTTGCTCTTAGAGAGCACTTAGCAGAAAGAGGTGCAGGGAAATTACATCTGGCAATTATGCCGGTAAATTTAACTCCAGGATGTAGGCTGGGTAGGTCATTCTTTGCTTTAGGTTTCCTGTCCTTGCCCCCTTGCAACAGGTTGCCTGAGTGCTGTTCCTGACTGTGTTGAAGGAGGCAAGAGGCGATTGATTGCCTGCTGTGAAGCTGTCATTTAGGGCTCTGATGGCCCTGGGAATGCACTGAGTGAGACTCATTCAAGAGCCAGAACAAAGATAGTACAGCCAAGGCAAAACTCAAGAAGGCTACATTCCAAGAAGTCTTGTGGTCTCTCAGACCTCAAAAAAAGAACGTGGACAAAATTTTTTTCTCTGCCTTAGAGAAGATGCCAATAGTCTTGCCTATGACCTACTCCTCTCCCTTGCCTAACCACTTCCCATGCCTTTTGCATAGAACAACCATATAATGTATCTCCAAACGCAGGTACTTTTGAGAGTGAAAGGGGGAGCTTAATAGTCACACAAAAATGGATGTTACCAAAGATTCCTGGGCAAACTGGGGGTGAGTGGACACTGCCTCCCAAGAACGCCACTTCCAGGGTTAACAAGAAATGGGGGTATAAAAATAAGACTGAAGAAACAGTGGTTTGAGTCATCAGCTCTGAGTCCATTTCTCCATGTTGTCTTTTCCAAAGAGTTGGCGGTTTCAGCCTTCTTGCTGCCAGGAACAGAGAAGACATTTGATATCATGTGTACTTGGTCTTCTGAGGAGTTAGTATGGTGAAGCATCAAAGCATGTGGACTCTGAAGCCAGACTGTCTGGATTTAAATCTTAGCTCCCCACTCACTAGCTGGGTGACCTTGGGAAAGTTACTTACTTTTTTGGTGCTTCAGTTACTGAGTAAGTGAAGAAGAGAGAACCCAGGAAGATTATGGAAATGGAAACGCATCTACCTGGAGACAAGAGGCAAGAGGAAAGGAGGTGGCCTCCTCACAAGGGTTACCATTTTTTAAAGGCCCACCAACATCAGACCCTACATGATAACTTCTACCTTAACAACAGCTCTGCAAGGTACGTATTCTTATCACTCTCAGAAGCATTGTCACCGTTGTTTTGTCTCTTTGGCAGACATGAAAGTGGAAGCTTCATGACATTAAGTATCTTGCCCAAGGTCATACAGCTAGCAAGAGTTAGAATTGCAAGCAACCTATCACAGACGCTCAAGTCTGCATTTCTTCTAGAATGCATTGTCTCTCAACTGGGGTACACATGTATACGATGGCATATTCTGCTTCAGTGAGACCCTTAGTCAAACTTAACTCACCACCAATGCACACTCCCTAGAGAAGTTTACCCCAATCCCAAAGCCCCTCTTGCCAAGGCATTTCTCCTTCCTCAAGACCTCTATGGCATCACTGTGTGACCTAGGATGAGCTACTTAATCTCTCCTTGCTTTGGTTTCGTCATCTATAAAATGGGGCTTATATTCACACCCACCTCGTGGGAGTTTTGTGAGCGTTCAGTGAATGAATACATGTAAAGCCCTTAGAATGGTGCCTGGCACGTGGAAAGTGCACCATTATTTGTTGTCAATATCACGTTCCCAGCTCATCAAGGGACATCAGAGAGTTGGAGAGACAGTGGCCTCCTCATTGGGTTGGGAGGAATGTGGAAAACTTCAGGATTCTTCTGCCAAATAAGAAAGAGGTGGGCAGGACAAACAAAAAGATCCTCTTTCCTGCACTCATAAAGAACCTTCTCAAGGATCTGTCTCACAGGTCATTCTCTCCTTCACTTACACAGTAGCAAGTAATTGGTCTACATTCAGCATCATTGAAACCTAGCTCTGCTGCTTCTGCCCTTGCCTGCTGATACTCTCCTGCTCCCATGCTGCCTGCACATTAGCAATGTTAACTGGCACGAGAACCTCCCAGCCCGCTGGCTGCTCTGTGTCTACCTGGGAAGAGTGAGACAGAGCAGAGCAGTCCAGCCTGAGAGGCACACACACCTGAAGGAAGGTTTTTCATCTAGAAAATGAGGAGGTTGGACTCACTCAATGATCTCCAAGGCCCTCTCCAGCTCTGACATGCTATGGGTCTGTGACTCAGAGGCACCCCTGGATTACCAGGGCTGAGCCAGTTGCACTTCTCATGCATAATGAACTATGAGGGAAGTAATTGGCGGGAATTAAAGTCTCAAATCCCCAGCACTGCAGTTTGTCCTTGCTGCTTACTGGGAAGCCGAAGGTCATGCTTTGCCAGAGTCTTAAATATCAATCTCATCCATAACCCTCGTTCATGCTGCCTGGAGAGTCAAAGTCTCTTATTCCAGAAGAGAGCAAGGTGGGGAAAAGACAGAGGACAATGGAATATTTTAATACCGGCAAACAGCTTCTGGAGTCGAATGGCCTTGTTCAGCTTTCCTTTGCAGCTGTGCTGTTTGATCTCCTTGCCATTGGGTTGGAAATTGTAAAAATATTTAACTTGCAAAACTACATGGCAGATATGGTTTTCCATCCACCAGCTTTTAGGAGGAATGAAACATCCTGGAACACTGTGATAACTGGAGACCATAGGCTGAATCCTCAAGGGCAATAACGTACTGAAAACAGGGATGCAGGTCATAGACTTTATCTTGTCCAGCCTATGAAGTGCAAACTTGAGAATGAGTGGGGGGAGTGGAGACAGGGGAGGCAGGTGTGCAGATTCTCTACAGGGTGAAATGATAGTTTCCTGGATGTCACATTCAGCATGGAACTGGGCCAAAAGAGAGAGTGGTTTCTCCTAGTCTCTGGAGACCTAATTCAATTCCACCTGCTGTTGGGATTCCACTTACCCTCAAGCAAGTTGTGTCTCGACTGCATTACAATGGCATATTCAACAGTTTAATGAGACCTTTGCCATGGGGTCCTCCTGCCAGAGAATTTCTTGCTTCTGTCTACCCCAAGTGTCTCTCTGATTCACATCCTATCACTTGGCTCTCCTAAAATCACTTTTTCACAAGGTTCACTGATGATTTCAGTAGATCAGTGATCCAGACACATGTATAAGAGGTAGTATAAGAGTTTAATAAGCACCAAAACCCACAGCCAGACAATCGGGTTTGAACCCCAATTCTGTCACACCGTGACAAGTCACTTAACGTTTTTGACTCAGTCTCCCCATGTGTAAAATGGGGAATAATTTACCTCAGCATGTTGTGGAAAGGATTGTGGTATATGAATATTTATCTATGTATCACCTGTTTTTTTTTTCTTTTTCATCGAGCACAGGCCAGGTATATTGTGTCAGAGACTACTGGGGAGACCCATAAAGCTCTTCAAATCCTCCTTCACCACCTGAGGGATTTATCCCTTCAGGACCTGAAAGTTTAATTCCAGTTTTTGCTGCTGAAGAAGGGAATGGTTACTTATCTAACGATTATCTCACTGTCTTGCCGAGATCAAATCCCTTCCTGGTTTGAAGGAAGAGTAAGGAAAATAAGATGACACTAAGTGCTGTGAAGAAAGAGGTGAGAAAGCTGGAGGTGGGGGTGGGGGTGGAGAGAAGAAAGGGGCCAAAAGAGAGTTTGCTAGAGGTCCAAGCAAAGCTTTGTTGATTGTATAGATTTGCTTCTCTGGTCCCACTAATTGTGCTTCCCCTCCCCTCTGCCATCAGAAACTCCCACATCTCTCCTTGCCTTTCTCCTCTCCTCCTCCTACCAGCTCCACACTGCCCTGACTCCCCAGAGGCCCCTCAGAGCTGAGGGAAAGAAGGAGGTGGGATGAGGTGGGATTTCATGAGATTCGTGGTCACCATCCCTAGCACCAAACCCTGCTGTGATTACCAGATATTCAGAAATAAGCCTGGGAATACACTTTAAAAGAGTGTTCAGACTGACACCGAAGCTGCATCCTCACTGCTTGGTGCAGAGTGGCATGGAGGTTGGAACCTACCAGCCGGATGCTTCTAAGGGGGTTCCCAGCTCCAGTGGAAAAGAAGAGGGTGCCCCCTCCCCTCATGCTGAGATTTGATTCCTGCTCTTTGCAGCTCCAAGGCATTAAGAGTTCTGTCAATGGCACATTATATTGACTAGGAACTAGCACTTTCTCCAAAAAAGGTTCAGAGGCCCAGGTGGGCAGTGCTCACAGCCCCCATATTTCATCCCCTGGGTCAGGTTCCTTCTCTTCCTCCTCTAGCTCTTGTTTCTTTTCTCCACCTCCAGAGAAAGGCCCTGGGTTGTGCAAGGGACTTGAATTTTGGGAGGGGGAATATCTTTACAAAAGTAATACACACTCATTGGGGGAAAAAATCAAGGAGAGAATTTGTGAGGAAAAAGGCAAATTATTCCCATAATGGCCTAACCCAACAAGTCCCCTTCTCAGGGGTGGTCTTGTGGAACAGCCTTGAGAATATTCTTCCAGAAGCTTTGTATGTACATGTAAGCAAATGAGAATAAATACAGCGACATTTTATGGATAAAGTAAATTTACATAATACTTATGAGTCTGCAACTGCATATTCTGCTCTGTGATAGATCATGGATGTATTTGTTTCCTAAAAACTGGGTGACTGATACACCTTAAACTTACACAGTGCCATATGTCAATTATACCTTCATAAAACTGAAGAAAATAAATAAAAATAAATAAATAAATAAGATTTTATTTAGAAAAAAATAAAAACAAATAAAAACTGGATGGCTTAAACAACAAGAATGTATCGTCTCACCATTTTGGACGCTAGGAATCCAACATCAAGATGTCATGCTTCACCTAATGGCTCTAGAGGAGAAGCCTCCCTTCCTTCTTTTAGCTTCTGGTGTTTGCCAACAATCCTCCGTGTTCCTCGGCTTGTGTAGGCACATCACTCTAGTTACCTGGCTGTCTTCTCCCTGTATGTCTTCATATCCTCTTCGCTCTGTGCCTGTCTCTATACCTAACTGTCTCCTTTTTATAAGGACACCAGTCATATTGTATTAGGGCCCACCCTAATGACCTCATTTTAACTTGATTGCCTCTGTAAAGACACTATTTCCAAATTAAACCACATTCTGAGGTGCTAGGTTGGGGGTGGTTAGGATGTCAACATATCATCTTTGGGGGGGACACAATTCAATCCATAACAATAGGCATCCTTTTGAATCTACATCACTTTCTCAATGGCTGCCTGATATCCAGAGTTTTATTGTGCTATAATTTACCATTCCCCAAATGATGGACATAAGGTTATCTTTAATTTTCTGATATGCCAAACAGGACTTTAATAAAAAATCTTATATCATAGCCCACATATTCTTGTTTTTGCATTTTTTTTTTAGAATGGGATCCTTAGAAGCAGAATTTCTGGGTCTGTAAGATATGTACATCTTAAATTGTGATGGCTATTGTAAAATGTTCCTGCATAAAATTGTATTCATTTTTACACCCAACAGTATATACAGGTACCCACCCTCCTACATTTTCATTAACACTAGAGATCATCAATACTTTATATTTCTGCCAATCTGATGGGTAAAAAGAAATTTGTATCTTGTTTAATAGGTATTTCTCTGATCTCTAGACAAACTCATCATAAAATGTTTATAATCCATTTGAATTTTTTATTCAGTAAATTTTTAAAAATATTTTGCTCATTATTTTATGGAGTTGTTTACTCATCCAACAAATATTTATAGAACATCCATAATGTGCCAGTTAGAGCACTGGGTTGCATCTATTTTTTTTTTCTTATTTGTAAGTTTTTAGAAGGTATCTTCATAATGGGGAAATTAGTCCAATTTGTATAATATCGTTAAATTCTCTTCTTGGATTTTTGCTTTTTATTGTTGCCCTATAAAAATTGTAAACACTTAATTAAATTACTCCCTTTTTTCTTATTTATTCTGAATCTCTGCTTAGAAGGCTTTCCATAGTCCAATAGTATAGAAAGTATCCTGATATTTTCTTCTATTACTTTGTAATTTTGGTAGGTTTTATTTGCATTTAAATTATTAATCCATACAGAGTTTGTATGTTTTTTATGTAAATTTATCTCTTTTTTTGCAAAATCATCTGCTGATTTAAATACCACTTATCAATTATTCTGTCCTTTTTTCTACTAATTAGCAATAAATACATTAGCTAACATTGGATATTTTCTGCTTTTGCCTTGGTTCCCTGAACATAGAACCCAAAAAAACTTGAGTACATTTGGAAATGTAATCCCAGGAAACAGGAATTCTGGAGTGGAGATTGAGATCTGGCAGGAGGGAAAGTTAATACATGAATGTGATTTCAAGTCAGCCACCCCTATGGGCAACCATTACCTAATTCCCTGGATCTTCTGAGAAACTTTACTAAATATTCTGGGACTAATACTAAATACACTGCAAATGTAGGGGAGAAGAATTTATCCCTTGACTCCCATTCATCACTGGTCAAGGGTGGCCCCATAAATATCAGCTCCCCTACAATTCCAGGTTGGGCATGTATGAGTGCAAAACGCATTCTCACCTACATTCCACATGATGTCCCACAGCATAAACTGGGACCTGGCTGGGGCCAGGATTTAAAACCATGTAGTGTAATTCTACAGGGTATACTTCTAATCATTACACTGTAAGTTCCTCTTTGCACCAAATTCCCATATATACATGGATCCGTATCTGGATTTCTTTTTTCCTATTATGCACCAGTACCACACCATTTAAATACTGCAGCTCTAGAGTATGTTTTGACTCCTGGTAGTTTTTTTTCAGCACTCTATCACGAAACATTTTAAAGTATGTTGGCTGTAACTAACTATCTTCCACATGTGAGCCAGAAGTAATTAGACAGGCAAAGGATGATTAAGATGCTTTGGGCTTTAAGTAATCGAAATCTCAACTAAAAACAGATGTTTGTTATCTCACATATTAAGAGGTCCATAGGCAAGTATTTTCAGAATTAGCTAATATAGCTACTCAGAGACTTAAGGTTTCATACTCATTTATTTTTCCACTTTTCCAGATTATTGGCATTTGCCCTGAAGTTTTTCTGTCCATGGTCCGAGATGAGTACAGCACTTTTAACACTACCTCCTCATTCAACCAAGATCAGAAGACGTGGATTTGGGTAGGAAGCTTATAGTGTCTGCTATCATGACAAAGAAGATCACAATTCAATTCAGAGACTATATCGGTTTAATATTCAATAGAACTAAAAATATTCCAAATTTGCTTTCTAATTATGATCTCTATGTTGAAACCAAAATGGGGCAGATTTTAGGAGGAGAGTTCAGGGAATCTAAGTAATTTAATTAAAGATCTTGATTCTTCTATGAATAAAGGGAAATCTTGTCTGAGTTCAAAAAATGCACCATAACTATGTCTTTCTTAGAAGAATTCAATTTTGCCACAATGTCTTATTAATACAAAGAGAAGTTGACTTTCAACCCCCTGAGCTGCAGCTCTCAGTGTAATTCAAACCAGAGCATCTTACAATTTCAGATCTGGGGAAATCTGGAAAATCACGTGTTCCTGATGGTTCAGTTACAAATGAAGAAACACAAGCCCATTCAAAGCCAGAATGAGGACTAGAAACCCATTCCCTAAAGACTCTGCCCTGCCCTCTCCCCCTGGACCCTTTCCCCAGATGGAAGCGAAATGAGCTCTGATCATTTATGGCTACACTTCTTCTGTGACTAAAAGCCCTTGAACCACTTTTGACCCAAAGCCCTTGAACCACTTTTCTAAAATAGGCACATGCTAACAGTCTTCAGAACCTAATATTGCTGTTGCTCAGAGGATCTGGATATTTTCTAGATAATTTAGATTATATTTAAGTCTTACCAACATTCTATGAGACCAATTTAGGCATTTGAAGGACATTGTAAGCTTAAAATCTGAAAAGACAATTGAAAATTTTGTCATGTATTTTCTAATTAAATGGATCATGTGTACTGATTGCAGAAAACTTGGAAACTTCTATTTAAAAAAAGCTCAAAGAAACAAAATTCACCCAGTATCCACCACCTATAATTACTGTTAACATCATGGCTTGTGTCTGTCCATACGTTTGTAATGCATATTTATATATGCCTTTTTAAATGAAAAAGTATGGTATTTTAATTTTTTGCAGCCTCCGTTCTTAAAAATTTAAAGATAGATAAGGAGCATTTTCCAATATCAATAAATAGTATACAACTTGATTTTTTTAATGCAACATATCATACTATATAAATAAAGTACACTTAACCTAATCAATTCCCTATGGTTCAACATGTAGGTTTATTACTAATATTTTAATATCTTAGACATATCTTTATGCATTTCCAAAGGTAGAAAAATGCAGTCCAAAGATACGCACCTTATTAAGGTCATTAATTCATTTTGCCAAACTGCCCTCCAGAAAGCTTATACCAATTTACACAGCTCTTAGCTGTGTGCAAGCTGTCCTCATTCCCCACTCCCTTGCCCACACTAGGGGTTATCATTCATCGTAATTACAGCCAAGGGCAGGTTTTGTAAAAGCCAAGCTTACCTTTGTGACTGCATTTTATTTGCACCCCTTTCCAGCTCCCATGAATTCCTGTCTCCGCCAAGGCTGTGAGATGGGTTTCTGGACCCACTGGCTGTGCTGACATTGATTCAACAAACGGTTTTGCCAAAAGGACAAAGCTAACGGATGTGATCGCTAGGGAGACCTGCTAGCAGCAGACCATGAAGAGGGTTTGAGGGGGAAACAGCAGCTTCTCCAGAAGTGCCTCTGACATGCTGGAGTGAGGTGATCCCTTCTTTAATTGCTTTCACCTTCCTCTCCTGCAGGTTATTTCCCTCCTGGTCTCAGATTTCCCCAGGTAGGGGCTCATTTGCATTTCCTTATGCAGTTCATGCCTGTGGACACACAAAGGTGAATCTGAGAGCAAATTTAACAAACTGGCAAGAGAATCTATTCCAGACAGCTCTGGAGAAACTTGGTATAGTAGGGTATTTTATTCACTGCTAAATCAGTGCAAACAACAGGGTGCTTTATTTCTTTCCGTGCAAGCTTTAGTAAACCAACCCAGTCATAATGAATTCTGGGGCAGCATTAATGTAAAAGAGTAATGGTGATTAGGTAATTATCAAGTACAGAGAGTATTTAACCTTCCCAGTGACAGAACTGCCTAAGACTAGCTGATATCGTGTATGCTCTCTAGAAATAATTAATAATTAAAAAATTATCCAATCTCTACCATTAATCAAGAAATAAGGATCCAGGAGCAGTGTCAATCAAGCTGAGTTTTTCCTCCGTTTAACGCTGGCCAATGTGCTGCTTCTCTCTGATGTCTTTGAATGTGTCGGCCTTTTTCATTTTTATTTTAGGCTGGCCAGACTTAAGCTGTTGCAAGTCTCTCAGAATATCTGAACAAGCTGAGACACATCACCCTCTAAAATTATCCACCCCAAGCGAAATGCCAGGGAGTAACCTTTGGCCCCTGCCTTTTTTAATTGCAGCTCAAACCATTTTTAAGCCACAGGCTGTGACAACCCCATGTTCTGCTCTCCTTCACCCACACTCCAACCCCCCGCACCCCTCTTGGGCGGTCTACTCCAAAGAGATTGTGTGTGTGTGTGTGTGTGTGTGTGTGTGTGTGTGTGTGTTGTATACTGTATTTTATCCCAATTAAAAAAAAAAAAAGGTGTGCTTTCTCCCCAACATACAGTTTAATTCCACAGCAAAGGCAGCTATACTTAGCTGGGCCTTACAAACCCATACATACATGAGTGCCTGTGTACACCCACAAATAAACACACAGATATTACCTGACGAGTAGAACAATTCATTATGCTAAATGACAACGTATGTACTATAGGAAGATTCAGAGTAGAATAACTAGAAGGGACTTTAAAAGGTCATTTTCTCCAAACCCCTTACAGAGAAGATAACCTTGAGACATTGAGAAAAGCAGCGACTTTTCCAGGATCATGCAGCTAATAATAAAGAGGAAAATAATTAAAATACAATTTCCTGACTCCTGATCCCAGAACTCTTTTCCCTAAATGGAACTGAGTCCAAGACCAGGGTATTCAAATAATATAGGTGATCAAATTATGAAAATATTTGCTTCTATACATGCTGCTTCCTCCCCCTAGAATGTCCATGCAGCTTTCTTCTTTGAATGGCTGACTCCTTAAGATGCAGATCAAAGAGCACCTGCTCCAGGAGACCTTCCCTGATACACTCAGGGTTAAGGCCCCTTCTGTGAGCAATCTGTGCTTAACCTTAAACTTAAACATTTTTCAGAGTATAGCCAGTGTTGGTTTTCAAGTCTTTTATTTCTCCTGTGTTTCTAAGATGAAGAGGTTGCATATTGTTCCCTGTTGCATCTTCAAGCACTAGCCTAATGCAGAGTGCTCAAATAGATATCACCAAATTATGCAAAATCGTATAGATTCAGGAAGCCATGACAAGGCCAAGGGGGCATATTTGCAGAAGAGCTCAGGCCAGATAATTTGTCAACAATCTGGGACAAGTAGACACACAGGAGAGTGAAGGAAAATCACCACCAAAGGGTGCCCCTGGGGGACAATCCCAGCACAACCTCAGACAGTCTTGCTCCTCCATGAAGCAGAAATGCTCATCAGGGTGAAGCCCACGATGGGCTAAGGGAGGACAAGAAGTGACTCTACTTGTATAGAAAAGCAGAAAGGGAGCAGGAGACAGCAGGGGAACGTGGATGCCAATAACAACCTAGAATGGACAGCTGTCTGTATGTCTCCTTGTCATCTGCAGCTTGTTTCTTGAAAGGGAACTATTTTGGGGAGAGGAGAGGGATCTAAATTTCTGCCTGTTGAGTAAACTGACTATCTGCTTATTGTAGATCCAGGCTCCATGTCTGGGGATGTAGATGGGGATGGGGTGTTGAGTCTATGAAATATACTCAGTCCCTAACTCAGTGCTGAGCTTTCAGGAAACACAAAACATTGTGTGGGCTTTTCTCATGCATCCCTCTCTTCCTCATTAGGCTAAGTCTGGATCATTAGTCCTGCATCCCGGAGTGTCTTTATTCTTTGTATGTATTTGCTGAGGACTGTTGATGCCAGGCACTGGGCTGGGCACTTGATTCTATAGCTCAGTGTTTCCTAAACTTCTGTGATCATGAGAATCATTTTCATCACAGATTTCTGGACAACCATTCTATATCAACTGATTTAAACTCTAGGGAAGGGGCCTAAGAATATGTATTTTTTCCAAGTAACCCAAGGACTTTATACCATCAGACAAGGTTGGGAAATACTGATAGAGATAAATAATAGCAATAATAACAATAATAAAATAAATAAAAGATAATCACTCCTGCCTCCAATGAATACACAGTCAGGCAAAAAAATATTCTTTAAAATCATCATTCCCAGCTCAAGGGAAACTCACATGGCTTTCTAAGAAAACACATGAAGAAAAGTAGAGTTCCACCTTAAATCCGTGATATTCATTTGTATGATTTCAGTGCAAGCATCTCTTGTAGGGAATGACTTGGAAATCCCCAAATGGGGACAGGTAACCAAGGAGAGGACTCCAGAGTAGCTAGTGAAAATGTTGGCCTAACTGGAGGACCCTCTGCAGATCAAGGCTCAGGAAATGAAAATGTAAACTTTCATAAACAGAAAAGAGTTTCTTTGGGTTCTGGGAAATATTTGCAGACAGTGTGGAGAATGAGTAAAAGTAAAAATCAGTCACCCGAGCAGAAGTTTATGATAGATGAGACACTTAGTACACATTATGCAGACAAAAAATTTCCCCAGCTTCAGCCAGTATGCAGAACTTGGAGCAGCTGGGCAAATAGTTCTCAGAAATTCCTGAATGATCAAAATCCTATTTGGCTGTAAAATGTGCATTGCTACCACGCAGGTAACCCAATGTCCTCTCTCCCCTCTCTGCATCAGCATCTTTGCCTCCTTACCTACCATTACCCCCTCCCCTTAGAGGACTCCTCCTCTTTCCATCTGTTGGGCTTGGCTCCCTTTCAAATGCTCTCACCCTCCTCTGGAAGCTTATCTTCAGCCCATGAGGTATTAATGCATGTACTGATGGCAAAGACACAATGAAGTTATTTCTACATGGCGCCAGGATAATCAAAGCACTTGTTAGGGGAAAAAAAATCAGTCTGAGTGGCATTTGGTAACTACAAAGACTAAATCATGGACTGCATTTATCACTTTTCAACTAGTACATTTTGGTGTTAAATATCATTAAATATTCAGGATTACACGGTCCAGGGTTTTTGTTTCAAATTTGTTTGTTAGCTTGTTTGTTTTGTCCTGTTTGGCAATGGAGTTTACTTTTCCAATGAAATATTATGCAGAAGCCTAATACACAATGTATGCACATTGAGCTGCTCTGGATAAACAAGCAGAAGGAATCAGATTCCTGCTACCCCCTGCCCTTGTTCTCCCTCGGTATCCCCTAAGTCACCCTACAGGTGCCTAAGACGCTGAAAAAACCTGTCTGCAGTCCTCCAAGCCCCTTGTTCCACAAATAAGGAACCTGAGACCCAGATATTGGAATTGACATGCAGAATTCTTGCCAAAAGTAGCAAAACTGGAAGCAGAACTCAAAGCAGAACTCGGGTCTCTTGAATTGCAATCCACTGTCCTTGCCTCTATGTCAAGAAGAGAGCCTTAGCCAAGAGGCCAATGCTCTTCCATGGGTTCTCACCACCCCAGGACAGTGGGGCAGGGTAGCAAGAGGAAGAGGCATATGTTTCTTAGGCCAACCATCTACTGCACACTGCACCAACTCACTGCTTTCTTTGTAGGCAGTCTCCCATTTCTTTAAAATTTTCAGCTGGGTTAAGGTCAAAATGACGACTTAACCCCTTCCAAACTAGACAGCTATCCCAAAAGAAAATAAAATGGAAAGTTGCAGTTTTCTTCTCAATTTCTGTTTACTCCAGACCCACCTATCAAGGAGACAATTGTTCACCTAGCTCTGGGCATTCCTTTCTGCTTCCTTCTACCTCCCACTCAATTACTGATCCAGCCCACTTCTCTGCATTTGTAAGTGTCACTGTTCCCCCCACCTCCCACCCCCAAGAATATCAAATAATCTTAGCTTCTGTGCAGACTCATTGTCCTGCCCTGGAGAGTCTCTCCTTTTATAATCTGCCAATAAAGTATTAATACATTTGTTGCCTCAAGGTGCACTTGTTAATGAGGGCCATGGACATTCACTTAGCTGAATTTGATAGCAGCAATACATTGACATTGGTAAGGTTAATCAACCAATGCTTTATTTCATTGAACTAGTTGAACAACTCTTAACACATTGATCTACAATGTTCTACAATTCATTTTGCTATTACTTTAATGGTGCCATGGCATCAATGCCCTTTAAGTAATTGGCACCAAGAGAAGATGGACTTGGCCTTGTCACATTGGATTAGAGCTATGCTATGCTGAATTGTGAAAGATTTTTGTCTTTCCTTTATTCTCTTTTTACATACTCCTGATTGAAGAGGCAAGAGGGGACTCACAGAGGCCAGGAGGGAGAGTCTGGCTGTATAGTGAAGAGACAGAATTACACATTCAGAAATACAAAGATCAACATTCCGAAGCCTTGATTTCCTTTAGATCATCAGGCCTGTGTGACTGTGAGCAGGCCTCTGAGCCTCCTTAGATCTCAATGCCTTCATTTTAATTAATAAAATGAAGGATAATTAATAAAATCTACTCATCCCCACCTGCCTCACAAAAGATGGGTTTTAGTTTCAAGACTTGATGCTTTACCTTTGGTGCAAGGAGATGGCAGAAGAAAGAGAAAAGAGCGGGCTGGGATCTCACCTGATCACTGCCCATAAGGACAGGCAGATACTCATTTGGGGACACTACATACCAGAGGCCAGCTCTGAGGTGACACTTGGGAAAGCTGGAAATAGAGTCTAAGATCTTGGTGAGTGCTATGGCTCAGCCAGGAGTGGGCAATGAGATCCTGACCAGCAGGGCAGAACACATTAGTCAAGATTACAGGTGAGGCCAGGCCGGTGGTCGGTTCTTGGGAGTATGTCCTTGAGACAGGGTTGTCTAGTAGGACTGAATTCAAGACAGGCCCTGTGCCCTGAAGATGAGCCTTGGATGGGTGAAAACTTTGAAAAAGGGGTCCTGGCTGATGGGAAGATGGGCCCTGGCTGGGAGACCACACAGAGGTTAGTGATCTCTGACGAGAGATACTCCATTATATTTTGGCTGGTGGGATTCTAATGGTAACTGGGCCACTGAACCGAGTTAAGTCTTAAGCCTACAAAGACTAATCACTAGATTAAAACTTAAGTCTATTCAAAGTCCTGCCTTAGTCAGGGCTAGTTAAGAATTTGTGAGAGGATGCAGATAGGGGCGATCTCTGAGCTAGCGAGAAGAAGCCCCGTGGCACATGAGGGATGAGGAGGCCCACACACGGAACCTGGTTTACCACTTGCTTTGCTGGCTGACTTGATTCATAAACAGGTTATTAAAGAGCTCTGAGCTTCATTTCCCTCCTTGCTAAAAGGGGGAATGACACTACTCCACGGAGGCTTTGTAAAATTTGTTAGTGTAACGTGTGGGGTGGGATGGAGCCGGGCTGGCTGCGGGAGGATCAGCAGCATCAATTTCTGTTTGAAAGGAATGAAATGAGGCAGAAGAAAGAGACATGAAGTATGTCTAACATCATTCATTTAACAGACCTGCTATGTACCAGACGCTAAACTTGGAGTTGAAAAAACAGATAGACCATATGGTATCCCTACCCCCAAGTTGCCCACAGTCTAACAGAGGAGACAGACTGTATATTTTGATGTCTACTCTGAAATATTTAGTCCCCAAGAAAGGAAAAAATTACCAAACTATAGGAAGAAAAAGAGTGGGGCCTCTTTCTTTCCATCATCTCACTCACTCCCCAAGCACATCGCTGATTCTGCCTGGGACTGGATGGGTGAGTTTTACTCTGGAGGAAATTATTAGGGAGCCACACTTGGCTGCAGATCTAAGCCATATTCTCTAGTAAAATTTACCAATAAAATGTATACTTTTATTTCCATCTGTTAGACAATGGTGTCTTATTTCTCAGTTGATTCTGAATTCAAGTGGAGAATAAGGGGAGTGTTGTTTATTGGCTTTGAGAAAATCCAACATGATATAGGTTATTGTACTGCAAGAAGTGTGTACAAAGCATAGAAGTAATATGTCGCAGGGAGGAATTTATTCTATATGGTGTGTGTGTGTGTGTGTGTGTGTGTACCTGCATATGGAGAGAGGGGGAGCCCAGAAACATTTACAGAAGCAGGGATGGGTCACTAACCAAAGGATGACTGGAAAAGAGAAAGACAGAAAGACTGCATGTACAGAGAATTGAAGGTGAGAGAGAACATATGTAAAAAAAACTTCAGAAAATATAAAATGATGTGCAAATTTTCAGTAGGAGTATTAATATCATTTTGTCAACATTGTACTAAAGAACCCATATTTCACAGAAGAGCATCTCTCAGCTCTCTCCCTGTTGGAGTTGACAATGCCCTAGTAAAACAAGAAATAACCTCATCAGAACTGGCCCTGTGCCAACTGGAATGACACTGAAGAATCCTTGGGGGCATTGTTTCACCTCAACAACTCTGAATCTTGAGTTTGGGTGTCCCTGTGCCATTATCAGTGCAAACTTTGTGGGACTCCAGTTTCCCCATGTGGAAAAGGAACAGTATGATATAATCTCTAAGACTTCCTCCAGCCCTGACACTCCACGGAGCACTCATCCTCTCACACTGTTTTGTTTTGTTTCAATCAATTCTTTCTTGACCTTTCCAGCTCTCAACAGAGCTCTCCATTCTCAAGATCTGTATAGATTAATTATCAATATTTCAGATCTTATTTTGCCGACTCTTGGGAGCACATCCCTATAGAACATCACTTGACTCTTATTTCCCCACTTCTTTATTATCCACAGAGGAGACTATATTAAATTTGAAGAGAGGAAAAAGATACTGGGCTGAGCCAGTGTTTGGTTTTAAAATCAAATACATTTCTTGAAGCCCTTCTCCTTCCCTTAAGAACTCCATTACCCAGTAGTCATACTTACAGACCCATAAAAAAGATTAATGCCAAGATTGTCTCTATCCTGGAAGTAGGGCAAGTATGGAAATGTTTATCCCTCTAGGGCAGAGTTTCTTAACCTTGGCACTACTGACATTTGGGACTGGATGGTTCTTTGTTCTGGGTGGCTGTCCTGTGCTTGTTTAGCAGTATCCCCTGTCTTTACCCACTGGATGCCAGTAGCACTCCCTCCCCAATTGTGATGATTAAAAATGTCTTCAGACGTTGTCCAATGTCTGCTGGGTGTCAGAATTGCTCTTTGAGTACCACTGCTCTAGGAGGTTACATATACCCTACCTAAAGTGAGTGAATTGATCATAAGCATGCATGCATGTCTTCAGAGAGACGCTGATGAATGTACTTCTCTTTGATGCTATTCATTCCTTTGTTCATTCAATGAATAAAGTTCCTACTGGATGTCTGCTACACTTCTTGATTATTGGAATTCTCATTTCTGCATCCCTAACTCTATACACTTTAAGGCTGACAGTGCTCACTTTCACTTGGCCACAGTGGCCCCTGCTGTTGTACATCATGGGCTCGTTCATTTCCAGCTCTTTGCTTCCACACCCATCACTCATCCCCAGGAAGTCATATGGGACAGTGAAAACACCAAGGGCCTGAGGTAAGGCCTTGAATTCTAGCTCTGGTTCTGTCACTTCCTAGCTGTGTGACCTTAGAACAACAGGAGCATCTCTGAGTGTCCTGGTCTGTAAAACGGGAATGATCGTGGCACATTCCTGCTTACTCACCCAGTTGTTTGAGGGAAAAATAAGAGCGTGACAGAGGAAGTGATCTGAAAGCGATAAAGCACTGTACGAGAGAGGAAGATTTTTATTATCATGATCATTATCTGTAAAACAAAAGAGTATTAGCACAAACTGCTTGTCAAGCAGAGAGAAAACCAGCTGAGGGAGAGAAACAGTAACCACCTAGATTGGGTCAGGATAAGGAATTAGAGGAGAAAGGCATAGTCCTTCACTGATTTGGGGGCAACCAAACTCACTTCCTCCAGGAATGTGACCTTAAAGACAAGAAGCACCAGTGTGGCTGTGAGAAGGGGCTCAGCTGGGCCCCAGAGCAGGGGTTCTTGATGGGGCCTGGGCTCAGTTTTCCAAGTACAGTTCTTTCATGCAGAGGAAAAATTAGAAAGTTAGTCTGTTAACATATATTTTGTAGTTCCTGTGTGCCAGGCACCACACGAGGAGTGTTCTAGAAGATGCTTTCAGAAGCATTGCATCTAGAAAAGATGGAAGAGTTGACATTCCCCTCACAGCCCCATCTATGCCACCCCAATAGTCCAATGGAACATTTCTCTATCTCATAAGAAAAAAAATTGATGCACTTTGGAAACACTAGAAATGAAACAGGATAATCCATGAAATCGCTTATGTAAATTGTGAAGCATGTTCCATAGTTCTATTTTTTATGTTATAATAATGATGATAGCAAGCATGTGTGCAATGTCTAGTATGGGCCAGGTACTAACCTAGACACTTTACAGTTTATTCATTAACACAAACTGAAAGTGAAGATAAATATAAAGCACTATCACACAGAGAGAACTGCAACCCTCCTTCCCTACCACCTAACCATTTCCATGGTTCTATGCCTCTAGATTTTCAATGACAAAGGAAAAGGGTATGTCCAAAATGGGCAACCGTCCAGGCAGTACCCAATAAGAGCACTACCAGCAGTGGTGAAAATGACCCTATCACATTCAATAGACAAGCGAGAGGACAGTCGATGGTGGGTGAGACTGGCAGGTGCACCAGGCAGTGAACGGCAACCACGGGCAAAGGAACAAGTGTCACTCATCAGAAACTCCATGGGAAGTTGGAGAAGATGTCAGCTTATGAGCTACCACAGAGATTTCCTCTTTTTCACTCAGGTAGAGATTTTAGGGGACTGAATCTTGTCATGATTCTTTGAGTGGGGAGAGAATAATTTTAAAATAACTATTGTTTGCTGGTGTGCAAAGGGGCATGACCTACTAACAGAAGCATCAGGATCCTGTAAAGAGACATTTTCTTTGGCACTGAAGAAAAATGCCCTCCCTCCCGACAAGAACAGCATGGTGTTCCAGTGACATTTACTTGATGCCCCCCACCAACTCCTGACTAAAGAGACCATGGTACCCAGAGATCTCAGTGTTCATACAAAGCTGGTGAACACAAGTCATTTCGTGTACCTGGAAGTTGTGATCTTGCCTGAGGTCAAGCCCTTTTCTCCAAGCCAGCAAACATTTCATTTTCACTAAGATGAAGTAGGAAAAAGAGACAGCCTTCACTGATATGCTGTCAGTGGGCCAAGGTTTAAATCTGAAAAGATGGCCCCGTTTATTGTAGATATGGCCATTGCTTTGATCATTTACCACCTGACTTGACCATCAGTCTTGAATCCAAGAAACATCTTTGGCAGCTAAAGAGTCCTTTCTCAACCAAATACCATGCCTCCTATATTTAAAACCACCTAAAATGTATCTTTTGGTTTGTGTGTGTACTGCCCAGTTCATCACTTTATGTATCATTCCGTTTAATCCTTAAAATTATCCTGAGAAGACAGGCATTATTATTTTTTACTATATTTTTTAATTTAAGTATGGTTGTTTTACAATGTTGTGTTAGTTTCTACATACAGTGAAGTGGAGTTCCATGTGCTATAGAGCAGGTTCTTATTGGTTATCTATTTTATATATATTAGTGTATATACATCAACCCCTATCTCCCAATTCATCCCCACCCCCTGCTTTCCCCCTTTGGTGTCCATATATTTGAGAAGACAGGCGTTATTATTAATATCCTTACTTTCCAACTGATAGAATGAGGCTGTGAGTAAGCAAATAACGTTTACAAGATCAGGAAGCGGTAGAGCTGAATCTCACTCTGAGTGGTCTTTAGAGCTCTCTGACTCCCAAGACCTTGATCTTCACCCTTCACCATACTGCATTCAATTCTTGGCTATAGGTTTGCTAACTTCTCTGAAGGTCTCTTCTGCCTCGTCTCCTAACAATGGGATTCCTTCCATGGCAACAGCTGAGGTTGGCGGTGTCTATACTCCCATAACTCACTCCTCTGGTGGCTGCTTCTTTCATATTTGCCTGTAGCCTCTGGTGCAATGGCTCAAGACACATAAAGTACTCAGGAGCCTCAGAAAGGGATAGTAGTAGCACAAAACCTCCTGATGTTGGATAAGGGATCTGTCCTTTTTTCACCTTCTCTTTTCCTTCTAAATTACTGTTGATTATGGAACATCTGCTTCCTTCTGAGATGCATATGCTTCTCCTCCTCAATCTGAATGCCTGTCGAGTAGCGCATACAGAGCTGAATACAAACACACAGCTGAAAGTTGTCTTTAGAAGCCCTCCATAAATCAGATCTACAAGCTCAGCTAGCACATCTCTGGAAGTGGTAGATAGCAGTCAAGGCAAAGATAGAAAATACCCTCCCCGAATCATCTGATAGCTCAGAAGTTTCCATCACTCTAGGCACAGATGGCAAGCAAAGAAATCAGCAAGAAAACACTTTCCCTTCTTCCACTCAATGGATCTCCAGCTTTCCTGGCAGTGGAAGAAAGAGAGAATCTGGGGTGTCAGGATGAGCTCACAAAACTTCAAAGAAGAAGGATCAGATGACGCTCCCATGTCACTAAACCCTCATGTCAGTTTATCCGCAGGTCCCCCATATGTCAATCCCATTCCACCTCTCAATAAGTCACTAGTGTTCCCACATTAGCCCTCAAGCTTTTCTAGGCAATGAGATCTTTCTAAACATAGGCTTTTTCACACATCTTTGCCATGTATCTTCATATACTCACTTTTGAAAAAATATTGGGAGAATTAATTTGAGTTACATGATTTGACTTGTGTTGGTGGTCGTAAGAAAATTCACAACAAAATAAGTAGTAAAGAAATAGCTATTAAAGCCAAGACACCAAGAGGTCCCAGCGTGAGCAAAGGAACATTTTGGACTGGAGAAGCCAGCCCTTCTTAGAGAGCATAGAGATGCACTGCTGAAATCCATCCTCTAAAAAATGGCTTTTAGGAGGAGCCTGGGCAACCCTGAGAGCACAGCTGAATTCCAGGGACCGGTCTAGGCCAAGGTGGAAGTTTCTCCTGCTGATAATTTCAGTGCGTGGAGTCAAGGGGCAATTAGAGAAAGCAGACTCTAACTGTAAGCCAAGAACTTTAAATGGATCATCTTTGTTTACACAGCTTTATTAAGGTATAATTGACACACGATACACTACACAGATTTATAAGTACACAATTTGATAAGGTTTGGCATATGTATTTATATATCAATAAAATTATCACCACAGTCAAGATCATGAACATACCCATCATCCCCCAAAATTTTCTTTGTGCCCTCCCTCCTGCCCCTCCCCACCCTCCTCCCAGGCAACCACTGTCTTGCTTTCTGTTGCTATAAATTTGTTTGCACTTTCTAATGTTTTGAAATAAATGGAAGCATACAATATGTACTCAACAGCTCATTCCATTATATTGTTTAGTAGGATACATCACAATTGGTTTATCCATTTACCAGTTGATGGTCATTTGGATTGTTTCCAGTTTTGCACGGTTACAAATAAAACTGCTGTCAATATTGATGTACAAGTTTTCGTATGGACATGTTTTCATTTCTGTTGGGTAAATACCTAGTAGTGGAATAGCTCAATGGTGTGGTAGATGCATGTTGAATGTTTAAGAAACCGTCAAGCATTTTACGAAATGTTTATACCACGTTACATTAGCACCAGCAGAGTTCGAGTTCTGACACATTCTTGCCAACGTCTAGTCAATCATTTTAATTTTAGCTCTTCTAACAGGTAGTGGGTTAGCATTGTGGTTTTAACTTGCATTTCCCTAATGACTAATGATGTTGAACATATTTTCATATGCTTATTTGCCATCTGTATATCTTCTTTGGTGAGTGTTGGTTCAAATCTTTTGCCCACTTTTAAGATTGTTTTGCTATTCCTTATTGTTGAGGTTGCATAAATCAATTTTACTGGGGGTTAATTTACATACATTTCAACGAGGTTTGAAAAATGTATACATCCCAATAACTGCCATTGCAATGGCTGATCCCACTCTTTCAAATTTTACTCTTTTTTAAATGGCAGCTTTATTGAGATATAATTCACATACCAAACAAATCACCCATTCAAAGCGTACAAGTCAGTGTTTTATAGTATATTCACAGATTTTGAAATCATCACTATAATCATTTTCATCACCTCAAAAAGAAATTTCATGTCCATTAGCAGTCACTCCCCATTCCCTAGTCCCCTTCCCCCACTTTCCAACCACCAATCTACTTTCTGTTTCTATAGATTTTCCTATTTTGAACATTTCCTATAAATTAAATCATATAATAAGTAGTTTTTGTGACTGGTTTCTTTCATGTAGCATTATGGTTCAATTCACTTTGTAGCATATATCAGTGCTTTATTTCTTTTTACTGCCAAATAATCATTCATTGGATATTACCATATGCATATACCACATTTTATTTATCCATTTATCAGTTGATGAACATTTGGGTCTTCATTTTTTTGTCTGTGACGTATATAATGCTGCTATGAATACCTGTGTACAAGTTTTTGCGTGGGTTATTGTGAGATAATAGAAAAATATATATATATTTATACATATTGGTCTCTGCCTCTGGTTCCTGGCACAGAGCTCCTGAAACCCTTGTAATTTCCTAAGTGATAAGAGTACTAGGAACATCTTTTGTTCTAATGAGGCAACTCTAGGTGGGCTCCTGGATGGGGGCTGGTCTCCAGAAGACCAAGTCGTGATTAGAAGCTTGGAATTTTCAGCTCCCTTGTCCCCACCTTCTCCAGAGAGGGTAGAGGGGCTAGAAATGAAGTTAGTAGCTGATCATGCCTACATAAGGAAACCTCCATAAAATCCCAATACCAGAGAGTTTGGTGAGCTTCCAGGTGGCGAACACATCCACAAACCAGGTGAGTAACACACCTAACTCCATGCTGGCAGAAGCTCCTGTGCTCAGGACCCTCCCAGTCTTTGCCCTATGTATCTCTTCATCTGGCTGTTCATCTATATCCATTTCTTAAAAAAAAATTATTGGAGTATAGTTAATTTACAATGTTGTGTTAGTTTTAGGTGTACAGCAAAGTGAATCAGTTATACATATATCCATTCTTTTTTAGATTCTTTTCCCATATAGGCCATTACAGAGTATTGAGTAGAGTTCCCTGTGCTATACAGTAGGTCCTTATTAGTTATCTATTTTATAGAAGTAGTGTGTATATGTCAGTCCCAATCTCCCAATTTATCTCTCCCCCCTTACCCCCTGGTAACCATAAGTTTGTTTCCTACCTAAATGTTCATCAACAGAGGAATGGACAAAGAAGATGTGGTACATATATACAATGGAATACTACTCAGCTATGAAAAAGAACAAAATAATGCCACTTGCAGCAACATGCATCTATATCCTTTGGTATATCCTTTAATAAACTGGTAAACGTGAGTATCTCCCTGAGTTCTATGGGCCCCTCTAGCAAACTAATCAAATGTTAAGAGGGAGGAGGTCATAGGACACTCTACTTGGTAACTAAGTAACTTGGGGCCCTACTGCTTGCAGTTAGCATCTGAAGTGGGAGGCAGTTTTATGAGGCTGAGCTCTTAACCTGTGGCATTCAATGCTATTTCCAGGTAAATGGAGTCAGATTGAGTTGGATTGTAGGACACCCAGCTGGTGTCATGGAGAATTGCTTGACGTGGAGAAAAAATACACACACATTTGGTGACCAGAAGTGTCAGAACTGAAGTGTTCTGTGTAAAAGTAAAGGAGATGAAGGAGGGAAGACCGGATTTTTCCAATACAGTTATGCTTTGTTTTTCCTGTGTTTGTACCTAGGAAGAAATTGCTAGTCCATATGGTAATTCTATGTTTAATGCTTTTTTTAGAAATTGACAGACCGTTTTCCAAAGATCTGTACCATTTTACATTCCAACCAGCAGTGTGTGAGGATTCTGATGTTTCCACATCTGCAAAGACACAATTATTATTATCTGCTTTTTTTATTATAGCCATCTCAGTAGGTATTAAGTGACAACTCATTGTGCCTTTGTTTTGCATGTCTCTGATGGCTAATGATGTTGAGCATCTTTTCATGTGCTTATTGTCCATTTGTATATCTTCTTTGGAAAAATGTCAATCAAATCCTTTGCTTATTTTTTAATTGAATTATTTGTTTTTTTAATTATTGAGTTGTTAGAGTTTTTTATGTATTCTATATACAAGCCCTTTATCAAATACATATATTTTGCAAAATTTTTCTCCCATTTTGTAGGTTGTCTTCACTTTCATGATGTTGTATTTTGGAGAACAAGAGTTTTAATTTTGTTGATGTCTTATTATTGAGACTTAAGAATTCTCTTCATATTGTAGATATATGAATATTTCTACATTAGGATACTTCATCAGATATATGCTTTGCATATATTTTCTACCAGTTTGATTTTTCTTTTCATTCTCTTAACAATATCTTTTGAAAAGCAGAGTTTTAATTTTCATAAAGTCAAACTGATCAACGTGTTCTTTTATAGATTGTGTTTTTGATATATTATCTCTGAAAATTTTTCCTAATCCAAGATCACAAATATTTCATACTATGTTTTCTTTTAGAAGTTTTATAGTTTAGATATACACTTAGAGCTATGATGCATTTTGAGTTAACATTTTTATATTGTGCAAGGTATAGATTAAATCTTCTTTTTTTATATAGATATTCAATTGTTCAGCACCATCTGTTGAAAAGACTATCCCTTATCCACTGAATTGCCTTTTTACCATTATCAAATCAGTTGTCCAGATATGTGTGGGTCTTTCTATAGACTTGTATTTTCTTACTATGTTTATACCAATACCACACTGTCTGATTTCTACAGCTTTATTAGCTTTGAAATCAGGTAGTGTTACTCCTCCAACTTTGTTCTTTTTTAAAGTTGTTTGGTTATTCCAGATTCTCTGCACTTCCAGTGAATTTTAGAATCAGCTTACTAGCTTCTACAAAAAAAAAAAAAAAAAAAAAAAAAAAAAAAAACCTGCTGACTGCTGAGATTTTGATTGGAATTGTACTAAATCTGAAAATAAATTTAAGTACATTTGCATCTTAACAATACTGAGTCTTTTAACCCATAATAAATTACATAGCTCTATTTATTTAGGTCTTTAACTTCTCTCAATAATATTTTATAGTATTAGTACACGGTTTTTAGCAGCTTTCATCAGAGTGTCACTAGATATTTCATATTTTTGATGCAATTATAAATAGTACTGCAACTTAATTTTAATGTCCATTTATTCATTGTTGTATATAAAAATATAGTTAATTTTTATGTATTGATATCATATTCTACACTCTTGCTAAACACACTTACTAGTTCTAATGGATTTTTATAGATTCCATCAGATTTTCTATATCAGTGGTTCTCAGCTAGGAGTGGTTGAGACTCTGGGGGTCATGTGCTAATTAATGTCCAGAGACATTTTGGTTGTCACACCTTGGGGTAAGGGGGTACAGACAATGATACTGGCAACTAATGGATAGAGGCCAGGGTTGCTGCTACACATCCTACAGCACATAGGACAGCCCCCAGCAACAAAAAATATTGAACCCAAAATATCCAGCAGAGGTTGAAAAAAAACTATTCTAAATAGACAAGCATGTCATCTCCAAGTAAAGACAGTTTACTTCCTCTTTTCCAATCTGCTTGATTTGTAGGTTTTTTTTTACCTAGTTATACTAGTCAAATCTCCAATGTTGGATAAAAGAGAAGAAGACAGGCATATTTGTCTTGTTCTTGATTTTGGGGGAAAAGCATTTAGTCTTTCACTATTATGTATGATGTTACCTATAGGTTTTTCGTAGATGGCCTTTATCAGGTTGAAAAAGATCCCTTCAATTCCTAGCTTCCTGAGAGTTTATTCAGGAATAAATGTTATATTTTGTCACATTGTTTTTCTGCATTTATTGAGATGATCACATAGTTTTTCTTTATTAGTCTGATAATATGATAATATGCTTCCTAGGATAAATCCCACTAGTTCAAGATAACTTCTCCTTTTTAAAATATATTGTTGGATTGGATTCGATAAAAGTTTATTTTGAATTCTTGCATCTATAGTCATGAAAGGTATTGGTCTGCAGTTTTTCTAGTTTTTGGTGTTTTTAACCTGTCATGTCTTTGTATAGTTTTGGTATTGAGGTAGCCTCAAAGGATGTGTTAAGAAGTAGTTTCTCCTTTTCAATTTTCTGGAGCAGTTTATGTAGAATTGGTATTATTTCTTTGTTAAATGTTTGGAAGAATTCATCAGTGAAGCCATCTAAGCCTGCAGTTTTCTTTGTAGGAAAATGTTTAACTACAAATTCAATGTCTTTGTTTGATATTGGCTATTCAGGTTATCTGTTTCTTCTTGAATGAGAATCAGTACTTTGTTCTTTTCCAGGAATTTGTCAATTTCATCTTCGATGTCAAATTTATAGGAGTAAAGTTGTTCACAATACTCCCTCATTATCCTTTTAATGTCTATAGCTCTGCAGTGATGTCACCTTTCGTTTCTGACATTGGCAGTTTGTGCCCTTTCTTTGTTTCCTGATCATGTGACTGGTTCTAAGAGATGAAGAAAATTGAGAAACCTCTAGTCATACTGTTTTCTATTTGAGGGATTTCTGCTTTGATCTTTATGTTCTTTCTTTTTACTTTAGTTTCAGTTGCCCTTCTTTTCCTAGCTTTTTAACATGGAAGGTGAGATCATGTGACTTAAGGCTACTCTTTCCTAATACAGATGTTTAGTGCTATAATCTTCCCCCTAAATACTGCTACAGAGCATCCCACAAATTCTAATATACTGTGCTTTCATTTCATTCAGTTCAAAATATTTCTGATTTCTCCTTTGACCAATGGGTTATTCAGAAGTACATTATGTAGCAGATTACGCGTAGTAGATTATGTGTAGATTGGGAGTTTGGTATTGATATGTACACACGGGTATATTTAAAATAGATAATCAATAAGACCTACTAACACTAACACTAACAATAAGACCTAACACAATGTTAATCAACCATACTCCAATACAAATTAAAAATTAAAAATAAAAGAGGTACATTATGTAGTTTCTAAATCTCTGGGGATTTTCTAGATATCTTTCTGTTATTGATTTCTAATTTAATTCCACTGAGGTAAGAGAACGTATATTGTAGGACTCGAATCCTTTTAAATTTGTTGAGACTTGTCTCATGGCCCAGAACATGGTCTTAACAATCTGTAATAGAAAGCATGCCTCAGCCACAGGACAGGCATTCAGGATCGGGCTTCTCAGGTTGTCTGAGAAAAACTTGATAATTTCTTATGTACACTCAAAAATAATATATATTCTGCTGTTACTGGGTGGAGTTGTTCTATAAATGTAAATCAGGCCAGTCGGTTGATAGCATTTTTCAAGCCTATCTTGTCCTTGATGATTATTTTATGTTTCAGATCTGTGGCTTTATAGTTTTCAGCAAGTTTAGGGAAAAAAAATGTTCATTATGTCTCCAAATACGTTTTCTGACTCCCTCCCCCTTTCTTCAGGGACTCCAATCACACGTGTATCAGGCTGCTTGAGGCTGTCCCACAGCTCTTTCCATTTTTCTTTAATTCTTTTTTTTTTCCTGTGTGTTTTATTTTAGGTAGTTTCTATCCCTATGTCTTCATGTTTAAAAATATTTTCTTTCCCAATGACTAATCTGCCAGTAATCCCATGTAGTGTATTTTTCATATCAGACATTGTGGTTTTTATATCTAGAAGTTTATTTTGGGTCCTTTGTATAACTTCCATGTTTCTACTTAACTTTTTGAACATAGAAATACAGTTGTAATAACTGCTCTAATGGCCTTGCCTTGTCTATCAATTATGTCATTTCTTGATCATGTTCAATTAATTATTTTCCTCACCGTAGGTTATCCTTTCCTGTTTCTTTGAATGCCTAATATATATTTTATTGGATTTCAAACATTGTGAACTTTTCTTTGTTGAGTGCTGTATTTTCTTAATTCCTAGAAACACCCCTGGGCTTTGTTTTCATACATAGTTAAATTAATTAAAAACAAAAACAGTTTGATCCTTTTGTGTTTTGCTTTTAAGATTTGTTAGGCAAGGCCAGATCAGTGCTCAGTCTAGGGCTAGTTATTCTCCACTACTAAGGCAAGACCTTCCTGAGCATGCACCCTATGCCTCATTAATTATGAGTTTTTCCATTGTAGGTAGTGGGAACAGGCACTATTTACAGTGCCTTGTGAGTCCCCAATACTATCCTCTCTAATACGTTTAGATGGCTATGTCTTGGTCTCAGATATTTTCCTAACACGTGTGTAGATCAGTATGCTGCTAAATACTTAAGACAGTGAGTCAGCAGATCTCTGGGGTTCTCTCTCTGTGTAGCTCTCTCCTCTCCAGTACTCTGTCTTGCAAAGCCTAATCACCTTTGACCCATTGGACTCCATCTGTCTCCTCAACTTCGGAAGTTTGCTAGACTCTGCCTGGACTTTCCTGTCTGCATCACAGACTAGAAACTCTTGAAGGTAGTGAGCTGGTATAATTGTAGTGCTTACCTCATGTGTTTCCCATCTCACAGGCCATTGTTGCCTGATGTCCAATGTCCTGAAACCATTGCTTCATATATTTTATCTGTTTTTCCTTTGGTTGCTTCAGACAGAATGGTAAAATCAATCCATGTTCCTCCATCTGGTCTAGAAGCAGGAGAGTTTAATTGCATTACCTTTTAGATCTCAGAATCACTTGATAAGTATTAAATTTGTACTTATTTTATGGAAATATAATTTGAAGGGCAGAGAGGTTAAACTCAGTCAAGTTGGCATAGCTCCTAAGTGAGGGATGCAGGATTCACACCTAGATCTTTGTGACACCAGGGTTTGTGCTTAGTCCCCGTAATGCCTGCCTTTCTAACCTTGTGATACCATGATATTTGTGGGGTTGCCCATGGCCAACCCCAAACCATCTTCACCTGAGGCCCATTTCTAGCCACACTCAAACACTGTTACTTTTTCACCGTGGTCCATTCAAGCAATGAAAAATGAGGGAGAAGGTGATGTGAATAAGTAGCCTCAGATCCCAGCAAGTAGATGGAGGTTGGAAAAGGAGCTCTAGGTAAGTGATACCTAGTGGTCCCATCTGGCCATCTTCAGTAGAAAGCAGTCCCCTGGCCACAGGACAGCCATTCAAGGACAGGCTTCCCATCTATGATAGAAACCCAGTAAAATTAAAAGCAAGGCTGGACAGAAGTTTGGATAAGGATCAAAACAGATTATTGTTTTCAAATATGCTTCACACAGTTGTAATTGGGCACACGATAAAGGCAAGAGTCTGTTCTCAGAACAACTGTACCATGGGTTAGGGGGTAGATAGAAGAGGAAAGTGAAGTGCCAGATTTAGTACAGGGCATCACATCCTCGACTGGAAAAACAGGGAAAATGGCTCAGTGCTGAACTCTATAAGATGGGGTGAGTTGGCTTAAGTCCTCCTTGCTTTAGGTCAGTATCTTAGAACCTGGGTAGACCTGGGCTAAGATGAAGAGAGGAAGAGAGAAAGGAGACCAGCTGTAGAGGAGTGGAAATGAAGATTTTAAGGACTTCTTTGCCCCAGACCCTTTGTCATGACACTTTGGGAACCTCAATGGAGACAGTTGCATCAGTTACAGAATGTGGCTGGGAAGTAGAGTCAAGGATATGCAGAAAGAAAGTCCAGGCACTGAGAGCAGCCCAGTTCATGAGGCTGTGGTGACAAGTACAGGAGTTGAGAGTATCTTAGGAGGGAGTTTTTGTACAGAAGATATGCACAGCTGGAGGAGGATGCAGGCCTATGCTACAACCAGAGTTTTCTGATTTGGGCCAGAGACATGATGGCTTTGGGGAAGACGGAACCTTTAGAGCTGCTCCAGTTCACAGAGACCAGCAGTGAAGGCTCGTCAAGTTAGGCCAGTTCTCAGGCCACATCCTTTCGGGAAGTGGCAAGGAACAATGCAGGAGGGGCCATGAGCCCAGAGGTGGTCACTAGAAAGGGCCTGCCTTGGGGATGTGGTCTACACTCCTGGCATAAGAAAATTAGTAGGTGCCCTCGTAGGTCTGACAAATGATAGTGGCGTTTTTCAAGGTCATTTCATGGCTGGATCATTCTCATCTTTCAGGGCTCAGCTCAAATGTCCTCCTCAGAGAGACCTTTCTTCACTATCTAAAGGGCCTTCTCTAATTACCCTCTGACTCCTCATCTGTGTACATAACTTAACCATGAAGAGCATGCACCCTGAAACCAAATTGCCTGGATCTGAATCTGGATTCTGTCACAAACTTGCCCTGTGAACTTGGGAACCTACTTCATCTTGTTTACCTCCACTTCCTATTGATTAAATGGTCATAAGAGTACCTCCTGCCTAGGGTTATTATGAAGGTTAGGTGGAACCTATGAAATTGCCGTTTGGGTGGATGGGGGCTCAAAATTGTCAATATCAATGACTTACTTAGGGATATGTGTATGGACTTAGAAGTGGGATAGTAAGCTCTCTACAGAAGTATTAGGTATTATAACTCGATCTGTAATAATTTTGCTTATTCATTCATTCATAGTGTATATCGCATATTAGAATGTAAACCCTTAGATGGCCCTTGGCTATCTTCCTTGCCACTGTACCCAGGGCATTTGGCACAGTGCCTGGCATGTGATTATTATTTGATAAATATTTATTGAACAAGTGAATGTGACATTTGCCCTACCCCATAATGAAGGATGGGTACAAGGATTCTGGGTGGAAGAGTCATACACCTGTGACCAACAGGAACCCCATTCTTAACTGATAGGTCTCTATGGCAAAGTACGGACAAAAATAAGGGCTGCCAGGTCCTGGTCCCACACCTCCCATCCTCCTTGTATGTACTCTCAGCCCCTCCTGGCCTAGATAGTGTATGAAGCATCTGGTTGATATTCCCTGTGGTTTTCAGCACAGTCATGTGCTATTGGGCTGAGGATAATAATCCTCCACTTTTCCAGAAGAAGCAGAATTGCAAAATGAGTAAATGAGAAATATACCCTTGTGTCTGCATGTTCGCTTGATGATCTGGGTTTGTGCATTTTGTTGCCATAATGATGGGGCTAGGCCTTGGAGCCAAGTTCCTGTCTTTATTTTGATCGCCTGGGAGCCAGTCTGGTGGGACAATTAGTGAGCATAACCACTGTGTATATGAGTGCTCCTTTTAAATACATGGCTCAAGATCCACAGGCTCACGTTTTTCTGATATAAAAGCAGCCTTAGTTCAGGCTAATCTGTGCCAGCAGGTAGCTTGGCACTGCAGTAAAGCACCAGCATTTTCCTTCACTGCATCCTCAAAGGCTGGCCACAGAATTTAGCAAAGGGTGGGTCCTTGGCTCCCGACAGAGCCTCCGACCACGGAACCCAGTTTTCCCTCCCCATGGATCGGATCCCCTTCTTTGCTGTGAAGAGCAGAGTTTAAAAAACAACAACAGAAAACCCCACTGTTTGTCTACCCATAGATGCTTCTTGGAGGCAAGAAGTGGACTGGGTTTGTCCCTTTATGGGAAAGCTTTGGGGTGTCATTACCCTAATATCTGTGCTGAGTCCTGGCTGCCCTGTAACTGTGAGTCTCAGTCACAGCTCCCAGGACCAGAAAGGCAGTTAAGGAAAGTCAGATTGTATGTGTCTATCATACCTTGTAATGGTTCTTTTGAGAATTTTGCTTCTCTCTCCTCATTGGAGACTATGTCTCTGTGTTTCTCCTATATGTTTTCTCTTTTTCTGTTGGTTTGTCAATTCCCCATGTTCTTTCTTCTTCCTCTCAGGTCTTTTAGAGTTTCTCTTCCATTGCCATCACTGTACTTCAACGTCTGGACCCAGGATCACAACACAGTCTAGGTTTAATTTTTTGCCACTCACTCTTTCCCTCCCTACACTGAGCCCTTCAGGACAGGTTAAGTGCTTGTCCCTTCCCCAAACACTCTACGTCCTTGTTATATCTGACTTCCTTTCTTCATCCCACTGTCTCTGCCTGGAAATTCTTTCTTTACCTTATATAACAGTCATACTACAACACACCTCTTAAACATGATCACAAATGTTCACTTCCCTGACCCTCCTTAACACACTATCCCTTCCTATTTCAGCACTTTACTATTTAAGTGTAATTTCTTAGAATTTTCCTACTGGAATGAGTGCTCCTCCAAGGTCAGGACCATGTTTCATTTATCTGTATCCCTTGTTCCAAGTATGGAGCCTAACTACTGACTGGTAGGTACGCAATTAATGAAAAAGTAAGTGAAGGATGGAAGGAAGGAAAAAGGAAGGAAAGAAGGGGTCTGTGGTCTGCTGAGTGTCATGAGTTTTCCTCTAAAAGCTCAGTGCTCCTAGGATTCTAAACATACCCTTCCTCACCTCATGTATTATCCTGAAGAAAAAGACCACACTTAGAGACAGTCTTGTTTTTATGTTTCACTCTATTGCATTCAGTATCAGTCTTGTATGTAGAATACAAACCAGAAGCAAATATAGGGGTTGTCCCCCCAGTGAAATGCCCCCATCAATTACTGACAGCCCTCTACCAGAAATCCCTTGCACGATTGCGCTTCAACCTTACAGATGACAGTGTTAGACTGCTTCTACCTAAGTGGGTTACCCATTCCTGACCAGATGTTAAGTGTAAGGAACTCCATCTTTTAGATGGACAAAAAAATAATTTTCATAAGAAAAGGGAGGCAGCTTCTGGCCTTCAATCAGAGCAAACAACCTACTTCACTGGATTATTCCAAGTCCACATGGCTTACACTCGCCAAGTATAATTCTTGTTAGTTCTTGTTAACCATGAAATGCCATGGTGCTCTCACCTGCCCATTCAGTTTTTGCATTTTTCATTATGTCATTCCAGTATATAGCATTGGCCATGCTTCTGACTCCATTCCAGTGAAAAGACTAGGTTCTATCATGTGGCTTTTCCTCTCCTGGCATTTTGACACTTAGCCCATCCCCAGGCTTACTATTCATCTCAGATTGCCTAGGGCAGTCCCAATTTACACACATTGTCCAAGTGTAATTATTAATAGCACCCCCTTTCATTCTCATAAGTGTCACAACGTGAATGATAAATTATATGGTTACCCTACCATCTCTGGTTTTCCCTACTTCTCTCTCTGAACTGACAGCTCACTCACTTGTCACACCCACCTTGTAATATGCTGAGATAGGACAATTCCCATCCTGACCTACTTCTGTCTATTCCACAGCATTTGGGTTGCTGGGCAGAGTCAGGGACTATGTTAGAATGAAATTCCAGCCTTCTGCCCATAGACAAGTATGTCCATACTCAACACATACACACACACACACACACACACACACACACACACACACACTCACAGTTGAAACAACATTAGCATCCTTGTTTTTAACAAAGAGACTTCCATTTAGTGAAGAGGGAGGGAGGAAATTGTCTGGCAGCATTATAATGATAGATGTCAAGCAGTGACATAGAAAAGAATTTTAAAGGACCAGAAAGATAGGGCTAGACAGTGATCAAACCCTTTTCCTCCAATGGGATGCCATTTTTCTTTCAAACCCCACACCATAAAGGGAAGAGATTTTTTTTTGCACAGACACCGGCACAAATAATGCTCACAAGGTCTTCCCAGCAGATGCTCATTACCTAAGCCAGCCACCCAAGAGTTCTCACCTAAGCTAAACCCCGTGAGCTGCTTACCTCATGGAAAAAGGGAACATTTGCCTGTTAGCAGTGTTTCATCACTGTGGCTTTCCATTCCGCTTCCTCTGAAACCTGCAGAAACCTAGAGGCTTTTGATCTTTTAAGTATTTTAAGCTGAAAATATCCCTTATTTAAAATGGCTTCATTACTCCTTCAGAATGGCTCCAAATAGCACTCCAGGGTTACCAGCTTGTCTATGATTTCTATGAGTATCCATGCCCGCTTCCTAAATATTGCTGAAAATCTAATTCTTCCAAGAAGCCTTCCCTGACCAAGTAGGGTCAAGATGAGTTGACATTTTTCCTCTTAACAATCACTTCTAACCAACACAAGTATCCGAATCAGCACAGATAAATAGGGACATAGCTCTGACCCCAAACCCAGCCAGTCTGAAAGAGAAACTAAGAGCTCACTGTTCTTCTTTGAATGCCAGGGCTCCCAACCTGCGACTTATGACTGAGTTACTGGTGCACCAAGACCAATTCTCAATTCCTCGGGTGGCCAGGCTGGGTCCTGAAGCAGCTGGAACCCGCGGGCTATTGTCTCAGGGATTGAGCAGCCTCAGTGCTTTTTCTCCACTATACTATTAACATTTTCTATGTGTGTCCTGGCATAAAATCATTAGGAAGCACTGCCATGTATCAGTACATGGCCTTAGGACGAAATATGAAACTTCATGTGAATTCAAAGGAAAACATTTGTCATTAGTGCTATGATTAACAAGTCAAAAATCATACCAACAGGTAAAAAAATGGATGAATAATGTAGAAACACATCCGTTCTAAACAGAGTAATGAATACCTTGAGTGTTAACACTGAAAATAAATCACATGCTGTCCACTGTGCCATTAATCCTCATAGTGTCTCACTTTCATTGTTGGTCAGACTTGCACGACATTACCTCTGAGATCATGTTCCCTCTTGATGCCATACAAGGGATCTAACAGAAAGGCAACTTGCTGTAGAGGAAAGAGTACTGGTCTGGAAATCAACCTGTCTCTGTCAACAATGAGGAAATTGTGGACAACTCTCAACCTCTCTAGTTTTATCATCCTTTCAGTTAGGGGGTTGATGGAGTCCTTCTAGCACCAAAATCCTTTTACCACTAAAATGACCATTTGTGCACATCACTGTACGTGGAAACAAAAAGAAACAGTAAGTGTATCTGGTCTATTTAAAAGTCAAAACCCACTACTATTCCATTCATATCTACTTTATTAAGCCAATCAATAATAGAGACATAGTATAACAGTAGCGGAAACACCTGGCTCTGACCTATAACCAAACATCCTCTCCTTCTAGGTGCATAAGAGGGTTATACTCCCTTGGCCCCTTGCAGATCATGTGACTAGTTCTGGCCAATAGACTGTGAGTAGAAGAGATGTGTTTCACTTGTGAGTTAAAGAATTTCAATACCAGTGGAAGTATACTCTTCTTCTTCCAGAATTAGAGATAGTGTAGTGACAAAATCATGTTTCATCAGCCTGGGTCCCTGACCAAACATGTGAAGCAGACTCCTCCACTGCCTTTTCGTGATAAATACACTTTGGCTTTGGGAGGTTTGGGGGATATTCATTTCTGCAGCATAATCTAGCCTATTGTGACTGATACATTAACTCCACCCAACCACCCACTACACTCATTTTCTGTTGTTGTTCTTGTTGTTTGCTTTTTTAGAGAACAAGCCCTTGGGTAAAGTGGAAGGAAAGAAAGGCAGGCCGTGCCTTTTATTATTTATCTGTTTTGGCCACAATGAGTTGTGCAGTGATTGTAGAGTGGAATTGAGGTTACCATGCACAACATGAGTTGATGATTCCAATACCAATAGGAAACTCACTATTTGAGCTAAGATTATCAGAAGAAAAAATATAAAAGAATGGAGAAAAGTAACCATATTTTTCATTATTGCAGAATGCTCATCTTTGATCCCTATCACCCCATGTCATACTTTACTTTTGACCCCTTCCTTAGTGAAGACCTGGACTGGCCCTGATACATTTGTCTTTTGCTTCCCTGCACTTCTATTTTGATGTGAAATTCTAATGCCAGAGCCCCCATCAGCACCTCTGCTTAGTGGTTCAAAGTGGGTTGAATTGTAGCCGGCGGCAGGGGGTGATAAATGTAGCGTGAGTTGCCTTTCCCCCAGCAAACTGCAAATTGCCTGAGCAGTACAGCCCACAAAAGGTTCCCGTGGAGTGAATTTATCTTGCATTGTCGAGTGGAAAGGGAAAGAGGAGAGAACAGGCATTCTATTTTTGCAAAGTCACATTCGATCTTGTTCAACGTGCAGTCTACACATCTTTTAAAGGGGGCTCCAGTGGAAAAGAGTACCAGCCCAGGAATGTAGAACAGATAAAGGGATGTATTTTTAACACTGTTGGAGTTCACAACTATGTGAGCATTTCAATTTCAAGTCACTCACTCCTGAATAATAATAATGTGTTCTGCTGGAGTGCACATTATGTCACCCAGTAATTCAGGATGGAGAAGACCATGCCATGGACCAGAGGACACAATATCAAAGAGAAAGCTCTCTTTCCATGATAGCACATATTCATTCAGGAGAGGAAAGCTATGCTTCTATCAGTCACCCAAGTTCTCCTTGATCCCCGCTTCTAAGTTGGTATGCCTAAGTAGATTACTCCCTTCTAGACAAAATTCCATTAATACTTCACGGGTCTGTCAAAGCAGATGCCATTTTGGAATCCTCCCAAGTGTGGAAAAGTAGTAAGAACATTGGTGTCTGGCCAGCTTCATTATAGCAGGCTTTAGAAAGAGATCTTTGGGGCCAGTTTTTCAGATATATATCTTTCCCTGTCTCCTGGAATAACTTATAATAATAACAGGTTTCTTTTGTTTGTTTTTTGTGAAAGCAAGAGTTGTCATAGGACTTCATAACATTACTCTTGCCACATATCAGAAGATATTCTATGACATGACTCTCTTGTCTTTGCTTTATGTTTTCAATTAAGACTAGGGAGGGAGGGGTTATTTAGTTTTCCTCATTATCTGGAAAGCATCCTCTTCTCTAAAAGGCAGGCCCAAATCCTTTCCCATTTTTCTAGATTCACTTACTCATAAGGACTTCCTTGACAACTCCAGCCCACAGATATTTTTCTTCTGCCAAAGACTGAGTATTTATGATCTGAACCACTATCTTGCCCGTTGCTATAAACACGTGCTATTCTCCTTGTATCCCTTGCAGCACTTTATACATAGTAAGTGATCAAAACCTCAACTTTCTCAACTGGGGCAGCTGTTAATCTATGGATGGTTAATAGTTTGGGCTCAGGAATCACAAAATCAGGCTCATCCCCAACCCCTTTAATCACTAGCTTGGGCAAGTTTAGTGATTCCCTCTATATTTCTATTTCTTCGTTGTAAAGTGGAAATAACCATCATTATATCTACCTCATGGGGTCATTGAGAGGATTAAGTGAGAAAGTGCATTTAAAAGGTTTAGCACAATGTTCATAAACATATGTAACACTCAGTAAGTGTTAATTGTTATTATTCTTCTCAAGTATAATATATAGACACTCCCTTTTTTGCACTCTGGCCTGCCACTCACAGCCCTTTTAACTGGAGACTTCTTAGGCACAGCAGTGATTCCACTCTAGAATTTACTGTATCTAGGGTTGGATTATGGAAAATAAAGGCAGAAATTTTCTGTTACCATACTCTGGCACATTTGGTGAGAAGAACATCTCTGGGAAATGTGAGTAAAATGATGACATAAGGAAATCTTCCAAGACAAAGTAGTGAGACAAATACCTCACCTGAGCAGAAATTATCAAGAATTCCTGATCAGGGCTTCTGATTTCAAGTTGTTGTCCCAATAAATTAAAAAAAATCATTACATAGATTATAAGGCCCACTCCTATAGATACTGGACATGTGCAAAAGAGCTGAGACAACTCGCCAGCCCAGCAAGATGCTCATAGGTGGAAGCCTTCAGGGTAATCATGTGACAGGCCCTGCAACAGATATCTTTCCTCTTTGTGTGGGTGAAAACAGACTACAGTTGACCCTTGAACAGCTCTGGGGTCAATCTGAGCATAACGTGCAGTGGGCCCTCTGTATCTGTTGTTCCTCCACATCTGAGCATTCAACCAAAATTGGACTATGTAGAACTGCAATATTTACTATTGAAAACTATTCACGTATAAGTGGACCTGCACAGTTCAAACCTGAGTTGTTCAAGGATTGACTGTAAACTTTCCACAATTCACTGTGGCATCTGGGGGGGAGATGGGAAGAAATCTACCCCTCCATGGGGCTTGGTTATTACCTACTACTATTTTTACAGATATGCCCATATATTAGCAGATGCTGATATTTTTCCCCAGATACTATAGCCTGGGAAGAAAACTCTTTTTATACATCATGGGTTTGGAAAAAATAATAGTCCAAAAAATTCTGCTTTTTTTAATTCAAGTCAGAGGTCATTCCATGAAGGCCATTCTAACATTCAAGCAGAGTGCTGTGCTCTCCATACTTGAGGAGGAGAAAGCCTTCTTAACAATGACCCAGAATCAGCTGAAACTCTGGCTCTGAACACCAGTTTGTCTGGAAGGGCTCTCTTCACTCTCAAGCACAAGAGACCTTTTTTATCCTGGCCTTTCAGACCACAGAACCAGACTTTCCATACCACAGACCACACCCTGCTATCTTCCCCAACATCATCCAATCTCACCTGCAGGGCCCAGCCTCTAGGGAGTTTGCCTCTTGGGCCATGTGATTATTAATTAAAGATTTCCAAAGCAATAAACATTAACTTTGAAAACTTTACAGAAAATGAATATCGAACAACAACACAACACACTGCCCTTTGGGTATGTTGAAAATCATGCTGAGACTACAGCACATTTACAACTTTTCAAAATAATATTTCAAACCACCTTTATAATTAACAAAGTTAAAAGGTAAGAAATGAAGAAAAAAATCCAACTGAGTTAAAAAGTGAGACTGTTTCATTATTTTAATGGTGTTTGAATTCACTAATTTCCAAATCCCTAAGATGCTTTACTAAATCAAGTCCCTTTTGTTTTTAAGTTGTGAATCACACTTTCTCTACATATAAGAAAGTTCCATCTGTCAATCTGCAGATGGACTAGCCCATCTATAATGGTCCTTGCCCTACACAGAAATGACTTATGTGGCTCAGTCATGCCTTCTGCTGTTTTTCTCATGGTCGAGATGGAGTGACAGGGAGACAGACTCTCACCTATCTGGGATTTCCTCTTGGAGACCAATAGATAGTGAGGCCATAGACTTGCACCTCCCCTGAGGTGCAGATTGAGAGAAACTGGACATACCAGACCAGAACCAAATCCACAATCATAACAGCAGTGCTATTCTCTAAGCAGCAGAGCTAACTACTGGCAGGGAATGAACAAAACTAGACCTAGGGCTTCCCTGGTGGCGCAGTGGTTGAGGGTCCGCCTGCCGATGCAGGGGACACGGGTTTGTGCCCCGGTCTGGGAAGATCCCACATGCCTCGGAGTGGCGGGGGCCCGTGAGCCATGGCCGCTGAGCCTGCACGTCCGGAGCCTGTGCTCCGCAACAGGAGAGGCCACAACAGTGAGAGGCCCGCGTACCGCAAAAAATAAATAAATAAATAAATAACTAGACCTAGATGGGCTATGACTTCATGGCAAGGATGCTTATGAGACACCCCGCCAGTAACTAACAAGAACTGTTATTTCTCAGCAACTCCCTTCCATGAGCAGAAACGTCCTCACAGTTCACAGCATGTAAACATGTTTAACTATTAGACATATTGGGGCACTTGGTTTTAATATTTGTAGAGATGAACATAGGGCATGAAACCCTAGAAAATATAATTCATTAAAGACAAAAAAGACAAGTCACAAAGAAGGAAAGGAAAATCTGAACAGCTAATAAGTATAGGAAGTCATGCTCCACCTCCCTAATAATGAAACAATGCAAAATGAAACAAAAAATGCTACATTATGTTTATTATATTGTAAATATTTGAAAATAAAATAACAGAATAATAATTAAAGCACCTATTATGTGCTAGGCCCTATTCTGAGTAAAACTGATGCAGTCCTCACAATACCTTATTAATCAGATGCTAGTATCAGTCCATTTCACAGTTGAGAAAACTGAGGGAAACAGATTTCAAGTATCTTAACCATAGGTTACATAGCAAGAAAGTGACAGAGCCAGGATTGAATACCAAGCATTGGCAAGGATGTGGGGAAAATGGACATTCACACACAGCTGATGGGAAATCAAACAGGTACAGATTGGCCATCGCTGGTGGCGCAGTGGTTAAGAATTTGCCTGCCAATGCAGGGGACATGGGTTCGATCCCTGGCCCGGGAAGATCCCACATGCCGCAGAGCAACTAAGCCCGTGTGCCACAACTACTGAGCCTACACTCTAAAGCCGGCAAGCCACAACTACTGAAACCCACAGGCCTAGAGCCCCGTGCTCTGCAACAAGAGAAGCCACCGCAATTAGAAGCCTGCACACCACAACGAAGAGTAGCCCCCCCTCGCCACAACTAGAGAAAGCCCGCATGCAGCAACAAAGACCCAACTCAGCAAAAAATTAGTTAATTAATTAATTTAAAGAATAACAGGTACAGACATTCTAGAGTGTAATCTAGAAACACTAAGTGGGGTTAGGGATGCTTCACCCTATCACCTAGCAATCCCACTCCTAGATGTGTATCCCACAGAAACCTTCACGCAGATCCATAATGAGATATAGACATACAAATTCATTGCAGCACTGTTTGTAGGTATTCATAGATAGGGAAATGCATAAATAAAATGTAATATATTTAAAATAAGTGTATAACAGAATGCTACATCTTGGTCAGAAGTAATGAAAGAATAGATTTCAAAAATATAATTTTAAGTAAACAAAAGTAAGATTTATAGCACAAAACTATTTCTGTAATTTTTAGCATATACAAACAACACACTTTTTAAGGCTATTGCTTGTAAATAAGCAAATGAAAGTTAGGTCATAATTCCAGGCAAAATTATGAACTCCAAGAAAATTCCACCCCCTAATCTCCAGATCTGTGAATATGTTAATTTATATGGCAAAAGGGACTTTACAGATGCAAGTAAAGTTACTAGTCATTTGATCTTAAAATAAGGAGATTATCCTGTATGGTTGGGATGGGTCAATGACCCCTCAAAAGCAGAAAGGAATACAGAAGAGGAAGTTGGAGAGATTCTAATAGAAAAAATTCTAAGCTCAGAGAGGATTCAACACACTACTGCTAGCTTTGAAGATGGAAGAGACTACAAGCCAAGGAATGCAGGTGTTTTCTAGATGCAGAGAATGACTCCCACCAACAGTCAGTGAAGAACTCTATGCAATCAATAACCTGAATGAGCTAAGAAGCAGACCTCCCCCTTCACCCCGGAGGCCCAAGATAAGAGCCAACACCAGTCAACACCTTGATTTCAACCTTGTGAGACCCTCAGCAGAGAACCCAGCCAAGTCTGCTGAATTTTGACCAACAGAAACTGAGATAGGAAGTTTGTATTAACTTAAGGTTACCAAAAGGGAAAGTGGGGAGAAGGGATAAATTAAGAATATGGGATTAACATATACACATTACTATATATGAAATAGATAATGAACAAGGACCTACTGTGTAGCACAGGGAACACTACTCAATATTCTGTAATAACCTATATGGGAAAAGAATCTGAAAAAGAATAGTTATATGTATATGTATAACTGAATCACTTTGCTGTATGTACACCTGAAACTAACACAACATTGTAAATCAACTATACTCCAATGTAAAATCAAAATTTTTTAATTAAAAAATAAATAAGTAAATAAAGTTTGTGTTATCTAAAGCCTTGTGGTAATTTGTTAAGGCAGCAATAGAAAACCAATACATCAAGAATATATATGAAACCCACAAGAATTGGTGCCTCTAGAGTGAAGGTTAGAGACATAAAGAGAGGGAACAGAGCAGCAACGATTAACAGTCAAATAACAGAGGTTTCTATATGGACTGATTTTAATATCATGCCATGTATCAGGGATGCTGTTCAACTCAATTCTGTGAAAATGACTGCAGGAAAAAACACTTGGTAACTCTTTGTTCAGAAAATTTCAAGCACACTCTCTGTTCTAGGCAAGGGGCAGTTCTTTATGGAAGAAGAAAGTTATACACATTGGTTCTGGACAGGCCTGACATTCTCAGTCTTTGGGATTTAGAGGGTTTGCTTCTATCAGAAGTGGTCTTTCCCAACAGTGTTGGTGGGAAAGTGCAGCAGGCTGACCCGAGGTCTCAGGCCCACTGAGAGTTTTCCTCATTAACCTCTGCCCATCTTCTCTGGCTCCACAGTTTCATTCTGGTTCCTTCTCTCTGCACTGTGAATTTCACATCAGCCCACCCCATTAATTCTACTGCAGACTTCGTTCCTTTTTCTAACATTACCCCAACCACATGCAATTTGAGAAACCCCTTTCTTGGTCTTCCAAACAAGCAGCGTGTCTCTGCTTACAAATAAATATGGGTAATTAGAGTGGGTCTTGAGTAATTTAGAGTCAAGGCCTCTGTATGTTATGACTTATAAAATTTAATCTGCCAGAAGCTTCTGGCCAGATATCAATTACTGTCCCTAAAGTGAGAGAAGGGCCTGATGTTTTCACTGAGCCACAGCTTTGCACATGAACATACGAGCACATGCTCACATACACATATAAACCCAGACCCACCATGGCTGTCCAAAAGTCCAAGGGCAGGGAAAATCTATCTTGGGTTTCCTGAACTCCCAGGGGAAATCTCTGTCCCTGTCACTCATGAGATAACTTTCTTCTGTCAATTCCAAGAAAATACTACAAGCTCTGAGCCCTCAGTTGACTTGTGCCCCAATCCCAGATGGAGAAAGCAACCCGGAGCACCCGTCTGATCACATTTGTGACAGTAATTATCCAAGAATCAGACATCAAGTCATTACCAGTGAATGAATTATTACTAGAAACAGCGTCCAATAATGAAGTTAATGGGAGGTAATATGACAGTCATTAGACTGACACGGCTCTCTTCATTGTTGAAGAAAGAGGAACAGGCATCAAAGGCTGGCAGTGGGCAGTCAGGATTAATCTATGTCAGGCAGTGTTTACGACACATCTCCTGGACTGTTCTTGTGGTCTCAAGAACGCCAAGTTATGATTAGGGGGATTGTATTTCCTGCTGGAAGTCGGCATGGGCTGGTCAGAAGAGTGCTCCCTACACTTCAACAATGCTGACAGTTTTGCAATTCTCTGACCACAGGGTGACCTTATACAAGGCTCTGTTTCTGCACAAGCTGTTCCCTTGCCCACATTCCTTTCATCTGTAAAATTCCTATACTTCCTTTTATGCCTAAGTCAAATATTACTTCCAGAGAAACATTACTATAAATCTTTCAGGAGGACTTAGCCTCCCCCACCTAGATGTCCCCCAGTGCCTTATTTCAATGTCCATTTTTACCTCCCAGTGTTTGCATTCTACTGGTGTGTTGACATGTCTGTGTTTCCTGTTTCACTAAGAATGCCTCAAAGGCAAGAGCCATGTGTTCCTCATCCCTGCATCACCAGCACCTAGGAAAGTGCCTCTAGGTTCACTACAAATGAAGAGGAAAGAGAGAAAGATGGGAGGATGGAAGGAAAGGGGGAAAGGAAGGAAGGAGGGAGGGAGGGAGGGGTGATAGAAGAAGAAGGGAGAGAGGAAAGAACCAAGTTTCTAAATCAAACTCTGCAGCGTAACTGACAACAAATCATTTAATCCGCCTAGTCCTAAATGCCTTCTCATTCCACACGAGGGGGATCATCCTTACTGCTTCTGACTTCATGTGCTGGGAGGTAGTAAAGGAGATAAAGTAGATATAGGATAGCACTTTGGGCTAAGATGGAAAGCATTTATAAGTACAAAGTGTTTTTATCTCCGTGTTGCACTGGATAGAGAGCATATCTTTTTGGTCTTGTATACAAATATCCTTCGGTGTGATTCCACACCTCTCTGTGTGCACCTATGTATGTGCACTGATGGGGCTAAGAACAGACAAATCTAGCTTGACTCAGCAGAGTCAGAGCTGCCTGAGTAACCAACGATACCAAAACTGCCTGCGGAGTTTTCTTTCCCTTTAGCTTCATTCACTGGTCTTGGTACAAAGTGAAAATCTTTAAGGAAAAATTTCTAGTTAATGGTGAAACATTTTGATAAGACAGAGAAGAAGAGAAAAAAATGAAGGGTCATCATTCTTCCCCTTTATTCGTGCTGGCCTATGGAGGTTTTTGTACCACAAAATAAAACCTCATTTTCCAGATGATCCACTGTGCTCTGGAAATTGAAGCCAGAGAGTTCCCCTGGAAGGAGCCTGAAGTAAGGAGTCTCCAAAGATTTGGAGGTGGCCTGAAGTGGTTGAGGAACCAGAGGATGGGGAACTTCCTGTTCTCTGGACCCCCAACCACTCTTCCCTCTTCTAAATGACAGGCCAGAGAGAGGATGAAAAGAGACACACCCTGAACTCTTCAGAGCTAAGAATATACCACATCATAGAATTTGAAAAGTAGAGACTAAAGTCCTTCTTGAACATTAACAAGCTCATGTATTAGTCAGGGCTCTCCAGAAAAAACAGGACAAGTAGGAGGATGTGTGTATGTGTGCATGTGTGCATGGGCTCAAACACAGAGAGAGAGGGGGAGAGACTTTATTATAAGGAATTGGGTCTCACAGTTATCGAGGCTGAAGGGTCCCAATATCTTCATTTGGCCAGCTGGACACCTAGTAGCTCCAGTCTAAGTCTGAAGGTCTGAGAACCAGCAGAGCTCATGGTGTAAGTTCCAGTTCAAAACCCAGCTAGCTCAAGAGCCAGTGTTTCAGTTTGAGTCTGAAGGCTGAAGAGACTAATATCTCAGCTCTTACACTCAGTCGGAAGAAGTTCCCTCCTACCCAGTCTTCTTGTTTGATTCAGGTCTTCAGCTGATAGGAGGAAGCCCACCCACATTAGGGAGGTTAAACTTCTTTACTCAGTCTACCAATTCAAATGTTAATTTTATCCAGAAACACCCTCACAGACACCCAGAATAAATGCCAAATGCCTGGGCACCCCATGGCCCAATCAACTTGCACAAAATTAACCATCATTTCTTAAAACCCCTTTCTACCAACACCCCTACTATGGCAGTATCAACCACCATAGGTGAGGATCCCAAGGCCTGGAGGCATGGGAATCTCCCAGCTATAATGCATATGGCATCTCCTCTAGAATGTCACTAAGGGTGCAAGCCTACTGCCTCAGCAAAACCTTGCTGTTGCCATAATGCTATATGGACACTCTCTTCAACAAGTAAGATCTTTAAAGGTAGGGGCCATGTCCCCTTCATCTTTATATTGTCCCATTTCTTTTCATGTCATTTGCAGCACCCAGAAAGAGCCTGGCACATAATAGACTCTGTTTTTAAAACTAGTTTTCACTTTTCCTTTTCATGGCTCCCAACACTACAACCAAGTTACACACTAGCTATTCCTTGGGCAGTTCTCTAACTTTTTATACTTCCTTGCTTTTGCCCAAGTTGTTCCCTGAGCCAGGTATGTCCTCTTCAGTTCTACATCTTTCACAGTCCAGTCTAAGTGCCACCTGGTGACTATAATGACATCTATTTGTAAGTTCATCCAGTGAGTTACCAACCTGGTGGTGGTGATGGTTAATTTTATGTGTTAACTTGACTGGGCTAAAAGATGCCCAGATAGCTGGTAAAACATGATTTCTGGGTATGTCTGAGAGGGTATTTCCAGATAAGATCAGAATTTGAATCAGTAGACTGAATGAAGATGGTTCTCACCAGTGTGGGTGAGCATCATTCAATCCATTGAGGACCCATATAGAATAAAAAAGCAGAGGAAGGATGAATGCTCTCTCTGCTTGAGTTGGGACAGCCATCTTTTCCTCCCCATGGATATCAGATCTCCTGGTTCTCAGGGCCTTTAGATTCAGACTGGAACTTATACCATTGACTCCCCTTCTCAGGCCTTCAGGCTTGGACTGGAACTACACCACTGGCTTTTCTGGGCCCCCAGCTTGCAAACTGCAGACAGTGGAACTTCTCAGCCTCCCTAATCATGTGATCCAACCCCTCATAATATCTCTTTCCACAGAACTATCTACGTATATCCTGTTGGTACTGTTTCTTGAGCGCCCTGACTAACACAGTGGCACAACAGGTTGCCCTCTTATCTGGCAGCTTCAGTACTGAGTATTAGGTGTGTCCTGGATCATATTTAGTCTCTCACACTGGGCTGTGTGAACTAGATTGCAATCCTGAAGACTTTGTATTCCTCTCTGCCTGACTAGTCTATTAGTCCTAGGGATACAAACATCCTTCTATTTTCCCTGGGTTCTAAGTATACAAATACTCCAGGGCCTAGAGCTTCCCCCTGAACTCCAGCTTCTACCAACGTATGGAGATATAGACCAGGTAAGACCATGGGGGAGAGCAGGAAGCAGAAACCTACTCCCCTGACACTGACACAAAGTCTCTAAAAGAAGAAAACCAAAACAAATACACTCTGTTTCTCATCTAGTTTAGCTCTAGACAGGAGGTTCTTAAATGATATCACCGTAAGCTTCACAAAGCTGATTGGGTCAAGGTCCGAGATGGCCCTGAAGCTTCAAATTTCACAGGGCTAAGACAATTCTACAAAGTCGTAGCATGGACCTGGTCCAGCCCTGGCAACAGACACTCTTTATGTGCTTGGGTGAATAGGTGATGATGTTAACTTTCCAGAGGCCTAGGGACTCTAGGGCATAGGTGTATGAGCTATGGCAGTGAAAGTGCATATTCTTGGAATAGTGCTAATGGCCCTAATGTATATAGTATCTGGTTAAGTCCTCATCTATGTAAAATTGCAAAAGATACCTTAAGTAACGGCCATTTATACCAAACCATTTACGAACATGACTTTATTAGCAGCCCCAGACATGATTCTGGTCAATAGCTTCTGCCTTGAGGGTGACTAGTACTTGTGACCACAGCTCTGACTGTGCTGCCTGCTCAGGCCACTGAATAGGGAGCTGGAGTTGGCCTGAGACAACCCATTTGAAGTGACTAGAGCATTAACTATAAGTAATTTGGAAAATGTCTTGGTGACTGTGCATGCATTGAGTGGAACCAATTAAACTGGGGAATCCAGGTGCTTAAGAGGCTTGGCAACTGCTTTGCAGAGGGCTCAAGTGAGAAGAGACCTGAGAGCCACCTAGCCAGTACCTGGCCGTCCTGCATGAGCAAGCAGTGTCCTACCACTGAGGATGCCTGGAGCCGAGCTGGTAATGCTAAGCAGAAGGGAATGAAGCATGGAACAGGGTCTAAGAGGAGAAGAAAGCCCCCATCATTTTTACAAAAGTAAACGTACTTCTAAGCGTACTAAGGCTATTACTAGCTATTATCTGACATTAGTATACAGAGGCTGATAATGGAAAAGCATTGATGATCTCTTAGACTAAATCAGCACTTACTTAAGCAGGACACAAAGTAAAGGCAATTAGCAAATCAGGTCAAAAGCAGATGCATCCAATCTAAGCCACGCTGGAATTTTCCAGCCTAGCTTAAGATCTACTAGATTCCCTAGTGGAGAAAGCAGGTGTTCAACAGGTAAACTCTCCCACAATGCTATTACCAATATAGCAATCTTACTAAGTTCACTCTTGACCTCCCCAAACCTCCAAACCTCTAGGAAGCTATATATTAACTGAATTCCTATTTCCTGTTCTTTTTATGGCATATTTTTGGTATGCATGAACTTGCTTCATGTTTTGACATCTGTTAGTTTCAAATCGATTTTATCTCTACATCTCATATGTCGTTGGTTTTCTTTCCTAGTTGTCTTTCTAGTTTTTGTTTCCCATAACAGGGATCTGCAAACACTTTCTTAAACAGGCAAGTTAGTAAATATTTCAGGCTTGGTGGATGATATTTCTGTGGCAGTTATTCACCTCTGCCATTGTAGCACGAAAGTAGCCATAAACAATGCATCAACGAAATAAACATGGCTGGGTTTCAATTAATCTTTATTTATAAAAATAGGTGGGTGCAGGCCTGGCTTGTAGGCAGTAGTTTGCCAACCTCTGTCCTATGGGAACTGATTAAGAGAGAAGATTCTCCTGACAGTTAAGCCTGTACAACCTCTGTGGACTTTCAAATGAAGGAACACATTCCCTGCCACAGTGAGAATTCAAGCAGAGGTAGACGGCCACTCTAGCTCTAACCCTAGTGATAATGCTGGTCCAGAGCAGTTCTGCTACAAAGCTCAAATCACTTTCCTGCCCAGAACCCCCAAGAGGTCCCCATCTCACTTAGAGTAAAAGATAAAAAGGGTCAACACCATCCACACCCTCACCCCCCATCATTCTCTGATCTCATTTCCTTCCGTTCTCCTCACTTACTGCTCCAGCCACTGGCCTCCAATTCTTCCAGGAAACCAGGAAGACTTCCACTTGGGATCTTTGCACTTGTAGTCCCCTCTGCTTGGAACATTCTATATCCAAAAATCTACATGGCCATTCACCCACTTCCTTCAGGTCTTTATTCAAAAACCACATGCTCAGTAAAGCCTTCCCTGGCATGTTACCTGGCATTGCATATCCCCTCTTCTGCTTTTTTTTTCCCCTTAGCACTTATCACTACCTCGCATTATATATGCATTCACTTACCTAGTGTTATTGCTGTGTCCTGCACGCTGCTGGAACATAGGCTTCTCAAAGGCAGTTGGCTTTGCTTACCGTGTTATCCCCATGACATAGAATGCTGATTGATTGACTGATTCAGAACTTAATCAATAAATATTTGTTAAATGAATGCATCCTGGCTCATTATCCTAAGAGGCTCCTCATTAAACTGAGGCATTTTCAATTAAACGGAGCTTCTCTTTTGTCTGAGTACACATTACTCTACTCTCCACCCTCAGCATTTGCTTGCCTGGAAAGATTAGAAATTGTTATAGAATGAATGTAAGGAAAATACACTGAGGCAATATTCAACTTTGAAAGGCAAGATTTAGATTGTTGAAGCGCTACAAGAGCTGGCAAGCCAGGCTATTGTCTTTTTTTTTTTTAATTTATTTTATTTTTGGCTGGGTTGGGTCTTTGTTGCTGTGCGTGGGCTTTCTCTAGTTGCAGTGAGTGGGGGTTACTCTTCGTTGCGGTGCGCGGGCTTCTCATTGTGGTGGTTTCTCTTGTTGCAGAGCACGGGTTCTAGGTGCACGGGCTTCAATAGTTGTGACATGCAGGCTCAGGACTTATGACTCGAGGGCTCTAGAGCACAGGCTCAGTAATTGTGGTACACAGGCTTAGTTGCTCTGTGGCATGTGGGATCTTCCCAGACCAGGGCTCAAACCTGTGTCCTCTGCGTTGGCAGGCAGACTCTTAGCCACTGCACCACCAAGGAAGCCCCAGGCTATTGTCTTGAGAAAGGAGTATCCATAGCATCTCTCTATCTCCTCCAGTATACCAACACCAGGGTTCAGTCAACACCTGGACTCAATCAGAGGCGTTTTTCTATGTGTGAGAGCCCATTCTGTGAAGGAGACGTTATGGCAGAGCAAGGAGGAAGAAAACCCCACACCTTCCCTGGGTGGCTCCTGGATATGGTGGGAAGGAAGGGAGTGGGGCACAGAGAATAGCACCAGCACCTCACAACTATCTGGACTTAGACTCGGAGAGGGAGGGGGTAAGTTAGACAAGTTGATAGGAGCACTAATGGGGAGGAACCAATCATCCTGTTCCTTTTTTGGAACTCTCAGAAGAATCTCACTAACAGGCAGCCTCCCACCAACGTGGGCCTTATCAGAGATAATTCTGTAGTGTGGTCAAGCAGAGGGCAGCCCTGATGATTAGGTTGATGGAACCACAAAGTGTTCCTGGGTGCTGTAGCTGCTGAGTTGAGAGTCACCGTGTCCCCCATGGCAATGCAAGATGACCCCACAGTTGGCCTTGGCAATGGACCTGCTGACCAGCAGGCCGACTAGAGACATAGCATGAAGCTCAGTAGTAAGATGACAGTGGGAGCCAAGGTGAGGCCAAGTCCACAGGGAGCTCTACTGGAAGTGATGGCTGGGCCAAGACAAAAGACCCCCAGTTGCACTGGCCACCCCCTTCAGCATCAGAAGCGGATGAGGGACATTAACCCAGTGACTAGGCAGACACGGGGGCTGGCAGCTAACCCTGGCAGGAGGAACTTGCTGGAGAGTTGGGGAGCAATTCCTCACGGTTGTGGACCCTGGTTAGGTTCTGCCAATCTTGTTTCCTCTTCTTGCGCACATAGAAGAACAGCATTTACTAGCCTCCCTTGCAGTTAGGCTGAAACCTTGTGACTAGGTTTTGGTAAATAGAATGTGCACAGTATTAATGTCCACTATGCTGAATTCCTTTATGTATTCTCTTTCTCAGAAAAGCACTAAGGTCACTTATTGGAGAGAGACTGAGAGAGAGAGAGAGAGAGAGAGAGAGAAAGAGAGAGATGTTTTGAAGATAAAAGCAGTTGAAAGCAACCCGGATTATTAAGTCACCACTTAGGAAAAAGCCATCCTTCCCACATCCCGCTATGACATGAAAGAGAAATAACCCTTTTCCATGTTATGCCACTGAGATTTTGGAGGATTGTTATAGAAGCTAGCATTGTGTATCCTGACTAATATATCTTCACAATGCTAAGCCACACACCCCGTCCCCATATGGCCAAATGTCAAAGAAAGACATTCTATGAGATATCACATTGTTTTTTCCTAGAGAGGGATTGAACATTACCTCAAGGCATTATTAAGCTTTTTAACTTTTAAAATTGGACTAAGGTTTTATTAGATTGGGCATGGCACTTATTTATGTTCCCACTAAGTGGAAGATCTGGAGAAAGACCAAGTTAATTACAGACAAAAATGTAATTTCATATTTTATTCTTTTGTACATCCCTGTTAGGCTGGAAGTTAAATTTGTGATCCCATCACAAACAATTTGGGAGAAAGGTTTGAACAGTAATTCTAAGATTCTAACTCTAGCTTCTAAGATTCTGGTAAGTGAAAGTAAAACTTGGGGACAGGAAAGCATAGGAGTAAGAAGATGTGCATAAAGGCTTCACACAAGGACTTTCAAGTCAGTCAACACATGGCTTGACTTTTGCTCAGCGTCATGTGAACCTGTGACCTTGGGAAAGTCATTTAATGAATTTGAGCCTCATTTTCCTCACCCTAAATTGGGTGATACTACCTTTGTTGCAACAATTAGGTGTTATATTATTTATAAATCACTTAGTCCAGTGCCTGACACAGCGTACTTGCACAATGACTATCAGCTAAAACAATCATTAAAATCAACAATGAAGGAAGACTGAAAGAATTCCAGAAGTATGGAGTTGAAAGGAAACTTTTATACTGTAGGCTCTGCCTCTTGAAGGGATGCTATATGTTTCAACACTTGAGAAGAAATTTCTCTCCTCTTTAGATCTGCCTTTCTCTGTCTCTGTCTCTCCATCTGTCTCTGTTTGTCTCTTTCCCTCTCTCTCTCTCTCTTTCTCTCACACACACACAGTCACTCCTCATATAACAATTTTATTTGTATTCAAATATGCAACTGAAATATTCTTCACAAATAATTATGTCCAAAGTTTGGAACTTCACAAACTTGCAATTCGACAATCTGCCTCTTTCTAAATAGCCATCTGGGACAAGTCGCAACATCCTGATGGGATTCTATGTTGAATAAAAAACAGGTCTATTTTCCCCGAGGTGGAATGTGACCCTACTTCACCCCTGAAAAGCCTACTATCACTAAAGACCTGTATGCAGAGAATGAATGACTACCCACATAGGGTGTTGGGAAGAGGGGCAAATCATACTTTTTTTCCGATTGCCTTTGATCTGCTCAGCTGTGAGGAATAACCTCTGGCTTCCTGCAGACCCAGAACCACTAGTTTCTGAAATACAGAGCCCACTCTGGAATTCTGGAGGAGTCCAATTCTTAAATAAATGGTATTGGCTGTGTCTGAGTAGACTTTGCTTCCGGGGATCCCCTGGGCACCGGGCTGCAGCCTTCTGACTGCCCCCACTATGTGTAAACACCATCAAAGTGCCCTTCTGGCTGGTCATTGGTTCTTTATGCCATTTCCACCACTCCCTTGGAAGCTCGATCCCTAGCCCGGGTGGTCAGAAACTCTGCCCCTTAGCTTAGTGCTTTCCCTAGGAAACAGGACCAACTTGTGCACATGAACTTAAATCGATCTCCTTAAACACAATGCAGATATTTCCCAATGCAGAAATTATTGCCTAGAAGCCACTCTACAGCTCCGCGTCCCCGTGGTTTGGAGTTTGCCTCAGCCTAGATCCACCTGGAGTTCTGATTCTTCTACCTCCCGGCCTGCGGTTGCGGCTCCTGTCTTTTCTGGACAAGAGGCAACAGCATGCTCCTCCAGTGTGAGGGGAGGGACAGAAATGGCTGTTGAGCGGCTGTACACACAAGACGCTGTGCTAACACGTCCATCAGTGAGTTGGGTGGGACTTCTCAATCTTTGCATCCTTTTTAATATCTAAAAAAATTTAACATCTTCATGAGAGTATTTTGAGTATTTGTTGATTGAAAAATACAGAGTGACAAGCAGTTACTATGAATTCAGTTATGGCTTTAAATGACTTTTACTTTATTAATCCCAACAGCATACATATATGTGATGTATACATATAGACATGTACATGTACATACATATGTGTGTGTGTATATATATACACACATAAATATTTGAATATATTCCACAAATAAGAAGAAGACATTTTTTTACTCCTTCTATAAACAATGCTTAGCATACTGCATCTAGATTAATCGTTGCCTCCCACATGTGACCATGGCTCACAGGTGGATTCTTTATCACTAAGGTGGGGAATCAGATGTGTGGTGAGATCTTCAAATTGTTTTTCCACCCCCTTACACTTGACATCTGACATTTCCCTGCATATACTTAGGTTGTGCACAGTTCCCTCCTCACCAATTCACTTTACCCCTTTCTCTCTCCTCAAGAAACCATGTAAAAATGAAAGCATGAGTGGCATTAATGCAGAGATCACCTTTATAGTAATTTAATCTATAGAAAATAAAGGGTTTATTACTTACAAGTGTTGGTATTTCCATTCTTATTTTAAAGGAATTATATACTTCACAAGTGATTGTTGCACACCAGGATATGACAATAGACTTGAAACCACTGGATATTTTTTTTTCAATCTTCATTCTGTTATTTTTTATTTTATTTTATTAATTTATTTTTAACAACTTTATTGGAGTATAATTGCTTTACAATGGTGTGTTAGTTTCTGCTGTATAACAAAGGGAATCAGCTATACTTATACATATATCCCCATATCCCCTCCGTCTTGCGTCTCCCTCCCACCCCTCTAGGTGGTCACAAAGCACTGAGCTGATCTCCCTGTGCTATGCGGCTGCTTCCTACTAGCTATCTATTTTACATTTGGTAGCATATATATGTCATTTCCACTCTCTCACTTCATCCCAGCTTACCCTTCCCCTTCCCCATGTCCTCAAGTCCATTCTCTATGTCTGCATCTTTATTCCTGTCCTGGATAGATGGTTTTTATACTAGTTAAAAAACAGCTTTATTGGGTGTTACTTTTGCCAGGCAGTTTATGTACATTGTCTCACTTGATCCTTAGAGTAAACCTATGAGTTTTTTTTTCCACAAAGGAAACTGAGACTGAGAGAAGTTAACTATCTAACTCTAAATCCTAGGGTTCGTAAGTGGTTTAAAATTCAGTTTTGTTACCAAAGACCTTGTAGTTAACCATTATTCTTGATTATCTGTTTTTCTAGAGTAGTCCTAAAGAAAAGGGAATTCTGATCACTGCTAAGTTATTTTGTTTTTGCCATTGCTCTCATTATTGAAATAGAAGGCTCAGCAAGGTCATCTATTAAGATTCAGCCACTGATGAGAGTTTTTAGAGATCAGATCTGGGTTCCAACTGGGCCACTCAGGGGGTCCATATGTTTCTCTGCTTGTTTATTTCAATAACTTCAGTTCAGTAGGTGTACTGATTAAGATCTCAGACTCTAGAGCCAGACTGCCTGACATCACCTCTAACTAACTGAGAAGACCTGGGCAAGTCACTTAATTTTTCCATGACTCAGTTTTCTCATCTATGAAATGAGAAGAATAGCAGTACCTCCCTTATGAGTTAATATATGTAAGCACTCAGTATATTGCCTGACACATGGTAGGAACCATAAATGTCTTTGCTATTATTATTTCTAAACATCAAGGAATACTTTACATTGACTATCTCTCACTCTGCCATCTTGAAACAAAAAGAGAGCCGGTAAAAAGATAGCGGGATAACGAAAGCTAACAACTAACGGCTACCATCTATGTGACACAGATTGTACATCTTCTAAATACTCAGTGAGGTGGGTTTTAGTATCTGTGAATTCATATAAATTTCAAGCATTAGTTGTAACTATAGATTCATGAGTAGATGGTGGAGGGAGGATACAAACCAAGTTAATGTAACTCTAAAGACTCACTTCTCCCCATAACAACAGGCTACAGATCTTTCATAATTTTAAACAAACTCAGTGACATTTGGACAGAGACTGAAGAGAGAAATCTCATGAAGGCAAGACATGGTTCTTTGCCATTTAAAAATACCAAACTGAGCACATTACCTGTAGCATTAGATTTAAACTATTTCTTTATATTGGAAAATGTGTGACATGAATTACAAATGAGGACTCACAAAATGCTGTACTCAGAGTTGGCTGTCCAGTAGGCATGAATTATCCCTACCTCAAGTAACTTATAGTCTAATGAAGGAGATAAGACAGACTCACTAATAAGTATTCAATTTGTTGTGGGTTTAATGTTTGGTATGATGAATATGAGAAGGATCATTCCAGATGGAGAAGAAATTTTGAGCAAAGACTTTGAAAAAGGAAAGAAAAGAGTGAGTTATGTTGGGGGGGACAGTGCATAGTTCTCTTCACAAAGTCGTCAAAATTTCTGAAGTTCTGATAGAAATTCAGGTGGGAAGGCAGAAGTAAGGAAGATTTGGTTCCATATTAAACCACAGACACCAACACACAGAAAGATCATCTGACTTGCTGAATCTTTCAATAAATAACACATCCAATAACTTTGAGCTTCCCTTATATCAGAAGCTCCAGGTCTCAGTCATTCCTCCATGAGCATCATTCAGGGTACACCAGAAATCAGGATTTCCATCCACAAAGAGGTTGGCCCATTGCTGTCATTCACAGCAATTAGAAGTCAGTTGCATTAGTTTCCTAAGGCTGCTATAACAAAGTACCATGAACTGGGTGTCTTAAAATAATAGAAATTTAGTCCCTCATAGCCTTGGAGGCCAGAAGTTGGAGATCAAGGTGTCACCAGGGCCATGTTCCCCATGAAGTTTCTAAAGAAGAATCCACTCTTGTCTCTTCCAGATCCTGGTGGCTCTAGGTATTTATTGGTTTGTGGCAGCATTTCTCCAATCTCTGCCTCTATCTTCACATAGCCATCTTCCCTCTGTCTCTGTGCATGGTCCTCTTCTTGTAAGGACACTAGTCATTGGATTTAGGGGCCACCCCAAATACAAGATGATTTCATCTGTAAAGATCCTATTTCCAAATAATGTCAGATTCTAAGGTTCTAGGTAGATATGAATATTTGGAGGACACTATTCGACCCACTACAGCAGCCATGAGAACAAACCTGCAAGAGGCGAATGCCAGCAGCTACCTCTGCTAACTCATCCTTGACACCAGGCATTACCAATGACAGCCCCCAGATGCCCACTCTGGGCCCCACAGGATCCTTTCACCCACATCTTAGTTCTGCCAACTTTGTCCCTCTCCAGGGGTCAGGTGGGTGCATTTCAAGGACTTACATATACTACCAAAGGTCACATTTTTGAAGGGAGAACAAAATTAATTTTGAACACATGCTCCATTGAGCAGGAGTCTGGAGAAGAGACAGCTCACTCTTCCCTCTTCCCAGAGGGCTGTCTTCAACTTGTGGTAAAACACTCAGAGGGATATGTGAGCTAGGGAACCGTGACCTCCCATTAGATGCGTTGGCTGGAAAACATGACATGCAGAGATAAGGAGCAGGGAACCAAGGGGAGCAAGCCTCTGGGGCACCAGGCTCGGTCTCTCATCAGTGCAAATGACACGGACAGAAGTGCTAAAGAAATGGATCTTTTCTACTGGTGACTGAGCAATGGTGTTGGCCTAGAAACAGGTGGGCGGGCAGGCTCAGGAGGGGACTGGTTCTTCAATTGATGCCACACACTTAGGCATTTCATTTTTCAAGTGCTTAAAACAGGACATTTTAAACTGAGCCCACGGTTAGACTTCTAGAAAGGTAAGAATCCTGTGAACATGAATGAAAACTGTTGTGTATATTCACCCAGCCATTTGGGGGAGCATAGGGTCTACAGTGTTTTTCAGTACTCAAAGGAGTCTCTCACCCTGAAAAGGCTAAGAACCTCTGGGTTTCCCTTCTCCTCTATGTGAATTTAAAATTTCTCAAGGGAGCTCCTGCTCTTCTGTTCCAGATATAACTTTAGAGATTAGGGAGGAGATGTTGAATAAACTCTTAACTTTTGACTGATTTAAATTTAAGGTCAGACAGTCAAAGAACTTAAGTCCCCTCCCCTGCTTCATTGCAGATCTTTTAGGGGAAAGCCCTGATGTAAATGATTGAGATCAGAAAGGGGAGGTTAAGTTGTTTACTTCCTAGAGTGCCTGACATTCTATAAAACAGAGAGTTCACAGAGCAGACAATTGACATTTTTGGTCTGGCTGCTCAGCATTTAATGGAACCCTTGTAAGCTGTTGCAAGGGAGACTGGGACTGCCAATCTGTTTGCTGTGGAATTGCATGGCTTGATCTTTATCTAACAAGAATTACTAAAACACTAGCTAATTCCATTCATTGTTTCCATGGTCTAATGGAAAAACTGTCCTGACTAGGTATGCTCAGGTGGAAAAAAGGCAAACCCTACCAAGGACAAAGCCATTTGACTTGTTTTTGTATGGACCATGAGCTAAAAATGTTTTTTACATTTTTTAAAGACTTTTAAAGAAAAACAAAAACTAGATACCCCTCCCCTGCACCAAAGTGAAGAATAGGCAACAGCAGAGGATAAAATGTTTACCATCTAACCCTTCACAGAAAAGCTTGCCAACTCCTAGCCTATATTATAATAAAATGAAACTTGTTTCCCGACCACAGTTTCAAAAATTGAGATAGTGTGGAGTAGGGGTTAAATCACACATTAATCGTAGTGGAAGTGACTGAGTTTGGATCTTGGCTCCACCACCTACTACCTAGTGATCCTGAGCCTCAGTCTCTTTATCTGCAAAATGGGGATAATGAAAATATGTCCTTGGTGCATGGTTGTGAGGATAATACAATGTTCACCTTTCGAAGGCACTTAACAGAGCAGCACATAATAGAACTAGCTCTCAGTAAATTCCAATATTGTTTAAAATTCATTTCATAAAAGCACTTTCAGACAGGGACAGGAATCAGAACTAATATATCCTGAAGAGGGAACACTGCTCAGTGTTTAAACGCTTTTAGTGAACAGCACACCAAGAGTATCCTAAATCTTTGGGACACCTCAAAACACTATCTACCCCATCTCTCAGGCTTGAAGTTAATACAAATCCACTTTATTGATGAGAAAACTGACCTGAGAAGTTCATTAACTTACCCAAAGTCACAGGCTCCTGCTTCCCACTTCAAAATGCCTGTTGTAACGTGGAGAAATTATGTCATCTCTGCTCATGCAAGATGTGTTCATTCATTCATTCAGTATTGGCACATGCACGAGGCACTGGGGACAAGCTGCAGGAAACTTCCTCTAGTGAGTGGGACTGAAGGAGGCTGATAAACAAATAAGGGCAAAATACAAAGTGTTACAGATGCTAACATAGAAGCCCACATAGGAAAATGGGAGAAGACCAGACTCCAGGCTGAGGAGTTACTCACCATGCAGAGGGAACAGCATGAGCCAAGGTCAAGGGATAGAAGAATTTAGCATGTTCTGAGAACTTCGGGGAGTTTACTTAAGGTGAGGGGGCCATGGTGAAGATAAGTAAGGAACAGCGCGTAAAAGGCCATAGAGGGCATACTGAGGAGCTTGAACCTCATTCTGTAGCAGCTATTTTGGGAGTTTTAAGCAAAGAAAAGACACGGTTTGCACTTCAGAAAAGTCACCCTGGAAGCAGCAGGGTGTGTGACGGATGGGAGGGGAAAAAACAGAAGCAGGGAGATCAATTACGGGTCTATTGCAAAAGACCAGTTAAGAGAGAATAACAGCCTGAACTGGGGCAAGAACTGCTTAAAATGTCAGGAGAGAAGAGAGGGAAAAATAAGTGAGACAGAGGGTGGGGCCTCCAAAAGTTCCTGTTTATTTAGATAGTGGCACAGTAAAGGAGAAGAAAGAGTAGAGGGTGAGTACTAGATTTTGAACTGAAAGAGCAGATAGTGGAGTGATTTATTCAAAAGGGAAATAAAAAGGAACAATGCAGTTTAGGAGGAACGATCACTTGGTCGGTTTGGGACATGATGGATTTGAGGGACCTGTGAGGCATCCGAGTGGTTACGTCTGGTGTACAGGGCTGAGTCTCGGAATGAAGATCCAGGCTAGAGACACAGATGTGAGAGGAAGCAAGACACAGGAAACAAGTGGAAACCTGGAAATAGATGCAATTTTCGTGTCAAGTAAGAACCTAAGAACACCAGTATTTAAGGAGCAGATGAAAGAAGAGAACATGAAAGACAAACATACAATAGCCAATGAGGAGAAAATGTCAAGACGGTGAAGACAACCCAACAAAAACGTCATCTCTGAAACCAGGGGAGGGCAGGGATTCAGGAAGAAGGGAGTGATGTCGTCACCTGCCACACAAAGGTCTAAGAAGTGGAGATGTGAAGAGTCTGTTGGTTTGGAAATGAGAGGTCCCTGGTGAGATTTGTGAGAAGTAAGATGGGGTGGGAGTCTGAGGAATGAAGGAGTGGGTGAGCAAGTGGAAAGAGAAGGTGGAGGATTCTTCCTGGAATGTGGCAGTGAAGGAAATACAGAGAAGAGGGCATGGAGAGAGATGCAAGACCATACTGCTGTTGCTTCTGCCTTTTGTTTATTTGCTTTTAAGAGCTGAGGCACATAAGAATTTTTGTAGGCGTTGGGAACTGTACCAGAAGATAGGAAATTTTTGAAAATACAGTTGGCCCCTGAATCCACACGTTCTGCATCTGTGGATTCGACCAATGGTAGATCAAAAATATGTTTCAAAAAAATTCCAGAAAGTTCCAAAAAGCACAACTTGAATTTCCTGTGCACAGGAAACTACTTACATAGCATTTACACTGTTTTTACAACTATTTACATAGCATTTATGTTGTATTAGGTATTAGAAGTAATCTAGAAATGATTCAAAATATATGAGAGGATGCTTGTAGGTTATATGCAAATACGATGCCATTTTTTATAAGGGACTTGAGCATCCTCAGATTTTGATATTCTTGGAGTTTCTGGGACCAGTCCCCCATGGATACTGTGGGAGGACTGTATACAAGTGGGAGAAGAAAAACAGTGGAACAAGTGTCAACACTCTCCATATGTATTTCTTACAGTGCTCTGATTAATAATTCAGGCTCTAGAACACATTTCTTGAAGTCAAATCCTGGGGCCACCATTCACTAGCTATAGGGCTTTGAACCCATTACCTCTCTGTGTTTCTGTTTGCTGATCTACTAAATGGAGATAACAATAAGACCTACCCCAAAGTATTAGTGAGAAAATAAAATCAGTTAAAGTACATAAAGTGCATTAAACAGTTCCCAATATCCATAGATACTAAATGGATTGAGATTATATCTACTTTTTTTACTGTATTTATCCATGGAAGCATTTATCACAATTTTAATTTACTAAATAATCATATAATTAATTATTTAACTCCTGACACTTCCAATTGAACGTAAGATCCCTGAGGGCCCAGGACAGTGATTTCCTTCCTCATTATGTTCTGAGGGACCAGCAGGAACCAAGCCATCAAGGAATATATGTAGCGTCAATTGAATTTATTTGGCCAAAAATACTGAGGGGGAGGTTTCCCTGGTGGCGCAGTGGTTGAGAGTCTGCCTGCTAAAGCAGGGGACAAGGGTTCGAGCCCTGGTCTGGGAAGATCCCACATGTCACGGAGCAACTGGGCCCATGAGCCACAACTACTGAGCCTGCGCATCTTGAGCCTGTGCTCCACAACAAGAGAGGCTGCAATAGCGAGAGGCCCGCACACTGCGATGAAGAGTGGCCCCCACTTGCCACAACTAGAGAAAGCCCTCGCACAGAAACGAAGACCCAACACAGCCAAAAATAAATAAATAAATTTGTAAAAAAATACTGAGGGGGATAGAAAGAGAGCCATTGATAAGATGTACCAGGAGGTCTAGACTAAAACGAAAGTGAGGTTTGAAGGGAGCTTGGTGACTTTGGAGAAGAGTTTAGAGAAAGCAAAAGAGGAAGTAAGTTCAAATAACATGAGATTTTGTCAGAGGTCGGCAAGTGTTTGAAGTTTAGTGCCCCATTCAAAAAAAAAGTTAGCAAATATAGGAGCGTGAGATAGGCTGTTAAGGTATATTCACGCTCTTATTAACACATCCATCTGGAGTGGTGAGGAGAAGGGTCTTTGGCAGGTTTCTATTCCCACTCCTCCCTACCTCTGTAAGGGTGGGAAAGTGCCTCAATTACTTCAGTTCTAAAATGAGGAAGATAATACCTTCTTGTCAAGTTTTGATGAATAAACAAAAATATGGATATAAAACGCATGGCATGTAGTAGGTATTCAATAAGTATAGCTGCTCTTACAGTAATAATGATTATTCATGCAGCATAGTTGTATTCCTGAGTGATTGCATACAAATCAGTCCATACTTGAAATGCACTGCTGTGTTTGCTTGATAAAAGAATCTTATGTTGAAGCCTTTTGTAAAACATAAAATCACTTTGTGGTATAGTGACCCCCCCATTAATTAATTGGTGTAGTTCTTTTATGAATGCTGGAGTATGATAATGCATAATAATGGGTCTATACTGTTGGCACCTAAGGACAAAATTATACACCTGTCACACAGGTCCAGGTCCCTCATGGGGCAGTTACCAGGAGAAGAGTCCTCATGCTCAGTCTAGAGACTGGAACTGAGGAGAGGAACTTGTAAGACAATAGTACAGTCTTTTCTCAGGTTTGACCATGAAGGTGTTACCATGTTTAAGAAAGATGTCTTGGGTCATGCATTACAAAATTTGCGTTCAAATCTTGACTCCACCACTTACTAGCTTGAGTGGCCTTGAACTAGTTACTTAATCTGTTTGAGCCTTGGTTTCTTCACCTGAATAATGGGTTTAATAATGCACATCACATAGGATAGTTGGAAAGAGAAAATAAAATAATGCATGTAAACCCATTTACAAAGGGCCTGGCACATATTAGAGGTTTATAAAAGGCAGGTATTTCATTCTCATCCTTCAGCAAATCCCCCCCACCCATGCAGATGCAGATTAAGACGTGAAGAATAAGAATTCCAGGCAAAGGGCTATCTGAGGTTTTCAAGGGCTTTGGTGCTAGAGGATAAAAGCCAAAGCCCTCAGGCAGGATAAAGTAGCATCAGGTACCCATAGAGCACAGAGCCAGGATATTTAAAATGTCTTGTATTTCCCAAGCTTCTTTCACTCTTGTTCTCTCTTAGTCTCTAGTAAAGCCTTTCTGAAGGTCCATCTTGCCTGTAAGGAGGTAGGGGCTCCAGTGAAGGCATTTGGGGTCATTTTGGACCAAATAAGACCAAGCCAGCCACGTAAGCCAACGTCTGGGAGATCCCAAAGCAAGAAAACCCTAAGCACAGCTGGGTGGGTAGCACTTGGCCTGTGGCCCCTCCCACATGAAGATTCATACTCAAGTGCCAATCTTCATGGGTTGAGGTTTGAATTCATAAGGACTTTTCTACTTACATCTCTCCAGTTAGCATCTGAATAAATTTACCCCTTTCATAGAGATGGTTTACTTAGGACACACCTGAATCTGCCAAGGCCTCCTTGTTTCATCACTGAATCAAAAATTAGAAAAAAGCATCAAGGCCATTATTTACAGAAGGGCAGGGCAGGTGATAAAAGTCTCCCTGAAGCCCCCTCAGCTTCCCTCCTCCCTCCCAGCTCCTGTAGATTTGGCAGCTAATATTAAAAATACAGCCAGATGTCCAGCCCCTGCAGCCCTGGGAGGTGGGGGTTGTCTCAGTGCTCATCAGCCAGTCCTTTTCTGGGACTACCTCTCCAAAGCCTACCAGAGCAACCTTTCAATCACTGGAAGACAGCCCAGCCAAGGCCTCAGGCAATACATTCTTGCCCTGGCCCCAGCCTCCCCTGCCCTACTCCCCAGGTTTAATTTCATCTTCATCAGAAGTACAGAGAAGGACATTTTTAGCAGATCAAAGGGACATAGTGAGCATGAAAGAAACACAGTCACAGGCCAGGAGCAGGTGATATGATACCCACACAGAAAGACTAGTTGCTTTCGGGAATGCTTTGGGGGCTAGGAAACAGCGTGGCCAGAAACCAGCTTTGGGAGATGCAAAAATCTGCAAACAAGACTCAGTGCAGTGTGGAGCTTGGAGCAATGTCAACCTGAGTGAGTTGGTTCCACAGAAAAGAGCCATTTCTGGGAGTGCTGAGTTCATCAGCCCCATAACCCACCTATCCTGCTCTTCCCCCCACCCCTACCTGGGTGCAGTATACTTCCCAGAATCAAGAGAAGTCTAAGTCATTGTTCCATTATCTGCATACCTCAGAGGTATACAGTATAATTGAAAAATATGACTATTAAAATGAGTGAATAATATTAACTTATTATTCAGAAATGCAGCCATCCAGAACACAGCCATAAGCAAAGAAGAACTCTGAATCATAATATCTGTCAAAAAAATCCCTGCCCAAAACAAAGGAGGATTCTGGGCTGTTGGCAATTATCTACAACTTGATTTAAGTGGTGGTTGCATGGATATTTACTTTATGAAAATTCATGGAGCTATGCACCTATGATTTGTGGGCTTAGCTCTATGTTATATCTCAATTTTTAAAAAAAATTTGCAGAAAAGTTCCTGCCCTAGAATTACAAAATTTTATATATAAGCAAAATTCCTTTGCCCTCCCTCAAATCTATTTATTCTTGCTCTAGAAAAGCTTCACAACAAAGTTAATTACATAATTTTGTGGCCCTCAACAGTTATCATAAAATGGAAGTGATTGAATATAGGGAGGGGGCAGTGCTAGGTTCTACTAGTCTCAGGTACATGGATAATGAGAAAAGTCTGGCATAAAAAAAGGAGGTAGAGGGCTTCCCTGGTGGCTCAGTGGTTGAGAGTCTGCCTGCCGATGCAGGGGACGTGGGTTCGTGCCCCGGTATGGGAAGATCCCATATGCCATGGAGCAGCTAGGGCCATGAGCCATGTTCACTGAGCCTGCACGTCTGGAGCCTGTGCTCCACAACGGTAGAGACCACAACAGTGAGAGGCCTGCGTACTGCAAAAAAAAAAAAAAAAGATGTAGAGTGACTGATTTGATTTAAATAAAGATCCATCTATATGCTGTTTACAAGAGACTCACCTCAAAGTTAAAGACACACAAAGACTGAAAGTGAAGGAATGGAAAAAATATTTCATGCAAATGGAAGTGACAACAAAGCAGAGGTAGCAATACTCATATTAGACAAAATAGACTTTAAAACAAGGTGAAAATAAAAGACAAGAAGGGCATTACGTAATGATAAAGGGATCAATACATAAAAAGGATATAACACTCATTAACATATATGTACCTGATACAGGAGCACCTAAATATATAAAGCAAATATTAACAGACATAAAGGGATAAATTGACAATAATATAATAAGAGTAGGGGACTTTAACACCTCACTTACATCAATGAACAGATCATCCAGACAGAAAAACAACAAGGAAACAGTGGTTATAGACCAGCTGGACTTAATAGATATCTCCAGGACATTCCAGCCAAAAACAGAAGAATACACATTCTTTTCAAGTGCACATAGAATGTTCTCTAGGATACTTCACATGCTAGGTCACAAAACAAGTCTCAAAAATTTAACAGGACGGGCTTCCCTGGTGGCGCAGTGGTTAAGAGTCCACCTGACTATGCAGGGGACATGGGTTCATGCCCCAGTCCAGGAAGATCCCACATGCCGCAGAGCGGTTGGGCCTGTGAGCCATGGCCGCTGGGCCTGTGCGTCCAGAGCCTGTGCTCCACAACGGGAGAGGCCACAACAGTGAGAGGCCCACGTATCACAAAAACAAACAAACAAACAAACAAAAAAAAAATGGGTCAATGAAGAAATCTAATAGGAAATCAAAAAATACCTAGAGACAAATGACAATAGAAACACAAGTTTCCAAAATCTATGGGGTGCAGGAAAAGTAGTTCTAAGAGGAAAGTTTATAGTGATATAGGCCTACTTCTAGAAACAAAAAAAATCTCAAATAAGCAACATTACCTACCATCTAAAGGATTTAGAGAGATGAAAACAAAGTTCAGTCAGCAGAAAGAAGGAAATAATAAGGATCAGAGAGGAAATAAAATAGAGACCAAAAAAATAAAAGAATGAAACAATAGAAAAGATCAATGAAACCAAGAGCTGGTTTTTTGAAAAGATAAACAAAATTGATAAGCCTTTAGCCAGGCTCATCAAGAAAAAATACAGAGGACAAAAATAAACAAAATAAGAAATGAAAGAGGAGAAATAACAACCACTGCCACAGAGATACGAAAAATTATAAGAATACTACAAATAGTTATATGCCAACAAATTGGACAACCTAGAAGAAATGGTTGTTTTAGAAACATACAGACTTACGACACTGAATCACTAGTAGTGAAACTGAATTTGTAATTAAAAAAAAAAAAGAAAACACCCAGCAAACAAAAGTCCAAGACCAGACAGCTTCACAGGGGAATTCTGCCAAACATACAAAGAAGAGCTATTACTCATCCTCCTCAAAGTACTCCAAAAATTGAGTAGGATATAACACTTCTACATTCATTCTATGAGGCCACCATTACCCTGATACCAAAACCAGACAATGACCATACAAAAAAAGAAAATTACAGTCCAATATATCTTATGAATACACATGCAAAAATCCTTAACAAAATATCAGCAAACCAAATTCAACAATATATAAAAAAGATCATACATCATGATCATGTAGGATTTACTCCATGGATTCAAGGATGTTTCAATCTTTACAAATTAATCAATGTGATACACCGCATTAACAAAAGGAAAGATAACAATCACATGATCATCTCAATAGATGCAAAAAAAGCATTTGACAAAACTCAACATCCATTCATGATAAAAAGTCTCATTAAAGTTGTTATAAAGGAAACATATCTCAACATAATAGAGGCAATACATGACAAACCCACATCTAATATCATACTCTATGGTGAAAAGTTAAAAACCTTTCCTCTAAATTCAGGAACAAGACAAGGGTGTCCACTTTTGCCACTTGTATTTAACATAGTATTGGAAGTCCTAGCCACAGCAATCAGAAAATAAAAAGAAATAAAAGTCACCCAAACTGGAAGGAAAGAAGTAAAATGGTCAATATTTGCAGATGGCATGATGTCATATGTAGAAAACCCTAAAGTCTCCACTAAAAATCTATTAGAGCTAATAAATGAATTCAGTAAAGTTTCAGAATACACAATTAATATACAGAAATCTGTTGCTTTTCTGTCTACTAATAATAAACTATCATAAAGAGAAATTAAGAAAACAGCCCTATTTTTAAAATGTATCAAAAAGAGTGAAATGCTTAGGAATAAATTTAACCAAGGAGGCGAAAGACCTATACTCTGAAAACTATAAAACACTGATGAAGGAAATCAAAGATAATAAAAAGAAATGGGACGATATCCCATGATCTGGGCTTCCCTGGTGGCTCAGTGATTGAGAGTCCGCCTGCCGATGCAGGGGACACAGGTTCGTGCCCCGATCCAGGAAGATCCCACATGCTGTGGAGCGGCTGGGCCCGTGAGCCATGGCTGCAGAGCCTGGGCATCCGGAGCCTGTGCTCCACAACGGGAGAGGGCACAACAGTGAGAGGCCCGCGTACCGCAAAAAAAAAAAAAAAAAAAAGATTTCCCATGATCTTGGATTCAAAGGATTAATATTCTTAAAATGTCCATACTACCCAAAGCAATCTACAGATTTAATGAAAATCCTATCAAAATACCCATGACGTTTTTCATAGAACTAGAACAAACAACCCTAACATTTATATGGAATCACAAAAGACCTTGAATTGCCAAAGCAATCTTGAGGAAAGCAAAGGAAAAAAAACAACAAAGCTGGAGGTATCACATTCCCCAACTTCAAATTATACTTCAAAGCTACAGTTAACAAAACAGTATGGTACTGGCACAAAAACAGACACATAGGTCAATGCAACAGAGTAGAGATCCCAGAAATAAACCCACACACTTATGGTCAATTAACCTACAACAAGAGTCAAGATTATGAAATGGAGAAAAGATAGTCTTTTCAATAAGTGGTTCTGGAAAAGTGGACAGCTACATGTAAAAGAATGAAATTGGCACATTTTCTCACACCACGTATAAAAATATACTCCAAATGGATTAAAGAACTAAATGTAATGCTGGAAACCATAAAACTCCTAGAATAGAACGTAGGCAGAACACTCTTTGACATAAATTATAGTAATATTTTTTTGATATGTCTCCTAAGGCAAAAGAAGAAGTAAACAAATGAAACTTAATTAAACTTTATAGCTTTTGCACAGCAAAGGAAACCACCCAGAAAACAAAAAGACAGCCTACTCAATGGGAGAAAATATTTGCAAATTATATGACCAATAAAGGGTTAATTTCCAAAATATACAAACAGCTCATACAACTCAATATCAAAATAACAAACAACTCAATTAAAAGATGGACAGAAGACTTGAATAGACATTTTTCCACAGAAGATATACATATGGCCAACAGGCACATAAAAAATGTTCAACATAGCTAATCATCAGAGAAATGAAAATCAAAACCATAATGAGATATCACCTCACACCTGTCAAAATGACTGTCACCAAGAAGTCTATAAATAACAAATGTTGGCAAGAATTTGGAGAAAAGAGAACCCTAGCACACTGTGGAAATGTAAGTTGGTACAGCCACTATGAAAAACAGTCTGGAGTTTCCTCAAAAAACTAAAATAAAACTACCACTGCTGGGTATATACCCAAAGAAAATGAAAACACTAATTCAAGAAGATACATGCACCCCAATGTTTATAGACACATTATTCACAATAGGCAAGATATACAAGCAACCTAAGTTCCATCAACTGATGAATGGATAAAGAAGATGTGCTAAATATATGCAATGGAATATTACTCAGAATATTACTCATTCTTTACTCATAAAGAATGAAATTCTGCCATTTGCAACCCTGTGGATAGACTTAGAAGGTATTATGTTTATTGAAATAAGTCAGAGAAAGACAAAACTCTATGTGCCAATTATATGTGGAATCTAAAAAAGCCAAACAAATGTATATAACAAAATAGAAATAGACTCACAGATATAGAGAACAGTGGGGATATACTTGCCAGTGGGGAGAGGGAAAGGGAGAGGGGTAAGATGGGGTCTGGGATTAAGAGATATAAACTACTATGCATAAAATAAACAAGAAACAAGGAGATATTCTACAGCACAAGGAAATATAACCATTATTTTATAATAACTTGAAGTAGAATACAATCCATAAAAATATTGAATCACTATGTTGTACACCTGAAAATAATATAATATTGCAAATCAACTCTACTTCAATAATAAAAAAAAGCAATTTGGAGCCAGGTCAAGGAGGGTGATATATTCAGAAATTTGGAATTTATTTTATATGCAGTGAGAAGCCATAAAAATTTTCCAATAGGCAACATATACAATCAAAGCTATGCTTTAGGAAGAGTATTTTAAAAGCAATAGATAAAGATAACTTTGAAAGCCAGATAATAAAGTTAGGGAATCCAGTTAGGAGACAATTTCAACACTCCAAGTGAGAGAAAATTAGGTCCTGAACCAGGGTAATAAAAAGAAGTTATAATTTGTGGGACTCAATCAACAGATCTTAAAAACTACTGGAGATTGGGGGTGAAGGAGCAGTTTTTGATGATGAGGACCCTGAGGTTCTAACCCAGGTGACTGACAGAAAAATAAGAGTATGAGCTGCTTTTAAGAAACCTATGAGTCAGGATTTGCGCCTGTGTTTCTGAGACCCCTAGAACCTCTGGGGTGGCCATGCCTGCCCCATAAGAAGCTGAAATGTTTTATTCTCTGTGGAGAAATGGGCTTAGACATATGAAATCAGGGGTTATTTGCCGACTGCAAGGAGAAGATTGTTGGGAACATGGGGGAAGAATCATTTTGATAAAGAATGAAGGAAACAGAAGAATTTCAGTGACATTTAAGCCGTAGGAGGAAGAACAAAAGTAGGTTAAAGAAAATAGTCCCAAAAAGTAGGAAGAAAACTGAAAAATTCCATGTGTGAACACCTAGGAACCTTTTGAATAGTGGGATGTTAGTGTTGTCCAATATTTCAAAGAGGTTGAGAATTTGGAATCACTAAGTGTGCATTATGTTCCATAATCTCTATGCTCAGCACACTCTAAGGAGGAGATGTGTGCCATATTTTTTCAATTTTCTTTTTATGCACTATATACTCTTGTAAGATTTTCAAGTTAAAGTAGTAAGCTTGAGTTAACTTTTAAAATAATTTATAGGCAGAAAATCATAGAATTCTCTAATGGAAAATGAACTAGTGGAGTGGTTTTCAAACATTTTTTTCAACTAGATAACCCTTTCTTCAAACCAAACCTTACTCAGAAGTTCAATTTCAAATAGAAATTTTAAATTTAATTAATTTCTCACTTTTCAAATGGAAGAGAAGCTGCTCTGATGAAAGGTAATGGAATGGGAGCAGAGTAGTGAATACTCAATCTCCACAATTGATCAATAGATAGTAGATAGGTAAATTGATAGGCAGACAGAGAGAGAGAGAGAGAGGATAGATAGGTAGGTAGACAGATAGATAGATGATAAATAGATAGATAGATAGATAGATAGATAGATAGATAGAGATAGATTTATTTTAACCCCTTCATATTCCCAATAGATTGTAGTCTCCATGAGAGCAGGGACATTATCTGTCTGGCTTACCACTGTCTTATTAGAGATTAGAATAGTACGTGGCACTTAGCACTAAACAAAAACATTAGTGAATAAGTGAATCTGAGCCTCTGAACAGTGGTAGAATAGAGAAGAAATAAAATTTACAGTTGTTGACTGTCTACTATATACAGAATTCTGGGCTATCTGAAATTATGTGAATTTACCATATGTAACACCAACTCTGTAAGTACGTATTATTATCCACATTGTATCCATAAGGAAATATCTTCACAAAAGGCACATAACTTGGCCAATATAGAAATCCACGTTGCTTTGCAACCACCTAGAGGGGTGGGATAGGGAGGATGGGAGGGAGACGCAAGAGGGAGGAGATATGGGGATATATGTATATGTATAGCTGATTCACTTTGTTATAAAGCAGAAACTAACACCATTGCAAAGCAGTTACACTCCAATAAAGATGTTAAAAAAAAAAAGAAAAAGAAAAGAAAGAAATCCAACCCAGAGGCATTTAGTACCAATATGCAAGACCTTTCTTCCCTGTACCACCTGTCAGGCCACTCTTCCCATCACATTCATGGCTAATAACCTGGTCTCTGATAGCTTCTCTGGCACAACTCAAATAAGTTGTCTGACTCTCGCTGAGAAGCCATTTATACCAGAGGACATTGAGCACAACTGAGAAAGGATAGAGAACAGAACAGCAGCGGTAATAACTCAGTTCTCCTTATTGACGGTGTAGGTGCTTAGGATGAGAATGTAGGTAGGGCTAAATCAATAAAGAGTAGATTCTGTTCTAATAAAAGGCACACACACACACCACACACTCATGGACCAATGGGGAAATGCTATGAATTCTGTAGACCAAACTCAGCATGCAAGTACTTGCAGCAAGATGCCTGTCTTTAACCATTGTATCAGTTATCCATGGCTGTTAGAGACTTAAATGAACACCTGTTTATATTACAGTTATACTACAGTTCTGTGGATGGGCAATTTTGGGTGGGATCAGGTTGGGGGCTCTGCTAACCAGAGCAAGGCTTGGCTGATATTGGTAAAACTTGTACATGTATCTATGGTTAGCTGCTAGACTGGTATGTATTAGTTCACTAGAGCTGCTATAACAAAGTACCACAGATTGGGTGCTTCAACAACAGAAATGTGTTTATTCATAATTCTGGAAGCTAGAAGTCCAATATCAAAGTATCAGCAGGTTTGATTTCTTCTGAGGCCCTTCCGCATGGCTTGTAGATGGCCATCTTCTCCCTGTATCTTTTGTGCACACACATCTGTGTACAAATTTCCTCTTCATATAAGGACACCAGTCATATAGGATTAGGGCCCAATCTAAAGACTGCATTTTAACTTAATTACCTTCTTAAAGACCTATCTCCAAATACAGTTACAATCTGAGGTTCTGGGGGTTGGGACTTCAACATACAAATTTAGGGTGGAGCACAATTCAGCCCGTAACAGTCAGCAACCAGCCAGTTAGTCTAAGAAGTTTCAGTTGGCCTCGCTTGTCTCTGTTCCACATGATCTCTCATCCTCCAGAAGGATACCCTGGGTTTGTTCACATAACAGTGGTTACAGGCACCCCAAGAGAGAAGGGAAAAAAAGGCAGGGTCTCTCTAGGCTTGAGCTCAAAACCAGAACAACATCATTTCTACCACATTCTATTGGCCAAAGCAAGTCACAAAACCAGCCCAGATTCAAGGGATAGAAAACTAGGGCCATTTTTACAATCTGTTACAGCCATTCTCCTACCTTCTTTCTCCCACACCCCAGGGAAACCCATATAACACAGTTTTCACTCTTAGGCTGAGACCCTGGGAAAACTATGATTCAGTGAAATGTGTTCTTCAGCCCCATCCTCACACCAACCCTCTTTTCAATGCCTCTCCTCTCTCTCCAACTCTTAGGCATTCCCCACCTTCCCGTCTAAATCAGAAGAGAATCTGGTAAAATCATTCACCTTGAGAGTAAATGAGCAGGGTGAAGGTAATGGCTCTTGTGGACATAACTGCATTTTAGTAGATGCCTAAGTCTTAACCTAGGAAATGGAGCACTACGGCAGAATTTCTGGCAACAATAGTGAGTAGGAAAAATTTCCTTAAGCCCTTGAAAATTGCTTCTCAATGCGGAGCAAGAAGTCTTCTGTTTGTTTGTTACTTTCTAAGTGCTGAGCACATAGCCCACATCCAGCAGCCACTCAACGAACACCTAGTGAGTGTTCTAAGAGCTAAGTGAGAGTGAAGGTTCTAAGGTCTTTTCTGTGTGAGTGATCATGGGAGAATATTACTACGAACAGGAACTGGAAGATCTGGGTCCCAGGTTATTCTTAGCAACAATTCAGTGGTTGGACCTTGTGCAAGCTATTTTCAGCTTCTCTGAATCTCAGATGCTTTCTCATTTGCAAAATGAGAGATTTAGTGAGACAATCTCTAGAATCATTTTCAGTTGTAATTTCCTCTGAATTCTAATTAAATCTTCACAGGAAGAGAGCAATAGTCTAACCTCTTTCTCCCTATCCAACCAATCCACCAGCATGTTTACTCAGCGTGTGCAATCCCATGCCTGGCTGGCATAGTATGGGGCTCTGAACTAAGTGAACACTACTACTATGACCAGCAAGGAACAGGTCACAACTGTCCTAGATTATCTAGATGCTTGTGAATGGCTCTAGAGATATAATGATGCTATTAACTTCAGGAGGAATTGTTGACGGTTTTTCATCCACCAAGTGTTTTCTGTCTCTCGGGATAGTAATTAGGGCCCAAAAAGGTTGGAGTCCTTCGTCTTCCCACTCTCAGCCCTGCTTTTCCAAGCAAAAACGATGTCTAATGTGTATTTCTCAGTGTATACATTGAAATGTAGTCTATTGTATACATTTTCTCTGTATACACAATACATCTCTCTGCCCTGGATATTCACAGCCGTCTTCCAACTTTAAACACCAGTCTGTCTATACAATGTGGGTGGGTTGAGTTCGGACCTGACCAGGACAAGGGCAAGCACCCATATATATTTAATGGTCCTGTCTTGACAATCTGCCATTACAGCAAGTGTGAAAAACATAAACAGGGACAGAACTCTTTTTTTCAAACTCTACATCAAAAGTTATTGAGTGATCTTGCTGTGCAATAGCCAGAGGTAGCGTTAACCAAAGAAAAAGCTCTAAGCTCTACTTACTCTGTGGAAAGTAGTTCATACGCTTTATCATCTCTTAGGACCTGTCAAAGTCAGTTAGTTGGGTGGACATGGATTGCCTCAAACGGCATTTGCTAGGCATTTTTTTTCCCCAAACACACTGTACCTGTTCTTTGGAAGGTTAATCCCAAGAGATAAAATATTTGGAGGTTGATTGGGGGCTTACAAAGTTGTTCCCCTTTAAAACTCAGTCTCCAAAGTAAAAACAGGAACTATGTTCAAAGGTAGATCAACTATCAGAGCAAACCTAAGCCTTAGTTAAGTTTCTGCTAGACATTAACTGAAAGTGAATAAGATTTTTTTTAAGCAGAGAACTTACTCCTTTTCACAGATAAGGCTGTTTCTCCTGTTACCTTGAGGCTCCAAAATTCAGTATCTCCAATCTGTAGGACTGCACTGACTGCCTCCACAAGCATATTGTGTGGCATGGAATTCCAGTGGGTTCTCCTGAGGCCTCGAGCATTCTTTCATTGAAAGATCATTGCTCTGTGTATTATTAGCATGCCAATGAAGAACACATGCACAGCAATGTTCAAGACAAGAGGAAAATGTGGACCAAAAAAAAGGCCAGGACCTTTTAAGCTTCTGGTCTCACCAGCAATGAGTGGTGGTACAAATGGTACCAAAAAAATAGGATGGGATCTTCCTGGCTCTGGCAGTTGAAAAGACTGGTCCTGCAACAGCTCAAGCATAGTAAAAGGCATAATACAATTGAGTGTTTACATGGAGTGGATGGTAACAGACCACACGGGAAGTGAATTTCAAGAAGGTGAAGAACTTTTCTATAGGGTAGTAAGGGAAGGTGTGTAGGCAGAATCTTAATATGGCCCCAAGATCCTCATCCCCTGGTGTGCATGCCCTGTTTAAGCCCTTGTCTTTGAGTGTGAGTGGGCCTAACCTAATCAGGTGAATCCTTTTCTCAAAGGTCCGAATTCAGAGACAGAAGTCAGAGATACCAAGCTGCAGCAGATGCTCCCCTGTTTGCCTTGAAGAAGCAAACTGCAGTGTTGTAGAGAGGGTCATATGGCAAGAAATGGCAGACAGCCTTTAGTAGCTGAGAGAGACCCCAGCGCGAAAGTAGGGACCTCCAGCCTACAACGGCAAGGAACTGAATTATACCAACAACGCTGTGAGCTTGAGGACCCTGAGCTCTGGAAAGAAACCTTGATTTCAGTCTTGTAAGACCCGGAACCAAGAATCCATCTAAGCCTAGACTCCTGACCTACAGAGAATGTGAGATAATAAATAGATGTTGTTTTAAGCCAATAAGTTTGTGGGAATTTTTAAAGCAGCAATAGAAAATGAATGCAGAGGGCTTTTTAGAACAGAAATACCTTGAGCAGAGCCCAGAAGAAGATGCTGACAACTTAAAGAAGTTCAAAGGAGGAGAGAAGCAGTTATGCTGTGGAAAAAGGAAGAGGTAGGAAATATAAGCAAAGACCCGGAAGTAATCAGGCACATGGTCAGATAACATCATGAACAAGGAGACCTCCACCTCCTTATTTCTCATTTTGATGCATGTGGCATGTTCACCTGGTGAGCAGGTCATGGGTTGTCATGCCCATGGTGTATGAAACATCTGAGGTTTCTAGATGTTTGTCAGTTGTGTGTACAGATGATTAACCAGGGCAGAGTTAGCTTTCTGAAATGAAGATCTGATTGAAATGTGTGAAATGCTTTTCATTCCCGCAACCTAGAGGATAAGATCCAAGTTCCTCAACCAGCATATGCGGCCCTTTGTTTTCATCACTCAACCTCCCAGTTACACTCTAGCCAAGACAAACTGCACACACACAGGCACACACCCACTCTCCCATGCATTCTTGCATTGGGCAGATGGTTCCCTCTTATATGGATTGCCTTTCCCTTCCCTTGCCCTCCCCACCCAGCTTCCCATCCCAAGCTTGCTCAGTTATGAATCTTCCATTCTCCGTTTATGATTCAGGTCAAAAGCAGTTTCTCCTGTGAACCCTTCCCCTGTGTCCCCACTTAGCACCCCAGGTACAATTTTTCCTTAGTGACCCTGTAGCACATTGAACACACGCTTGTTAGCACTTAATAATGATAACAGCAATAGCATTAATAATAGCTCACATTTGTTGGGTGTATATCTAAAGCCATGTACTGTTCCTTGTTACATTCATTATCACGATGTATTTTTATCACACTTTTTGTGTGTTTACATGCTTCTCTACTAAACGGTGCATCTCTCAAAGGCAAAGATGATGGCTTTTTATCTTTGTATCCCCCAGAGCTTTGCAGAGTGTAGAATGACTCAAAATATATTTAATAAATGAGTTAAAAGAGTCTGAAATAGGGCTGGAATTCAGGTCTATCATCACGTTGCAGAGTTATTTGCTGCCATACCATCATGATAAAATTAATGTGCAAGGGCTTTGTGGAATTACAAAATACTATGTGAATGGCAGGTAGACGAGACCAACTCAACTTCCCTTGTCTGAGCCCCTTTCTTACTCCCACTTGCTTCTTGCTGCCAAAAAATTTTAGATTATGTAAAAGCTTATCAGCAGTGCTTATCTACTTTATCTAGCCCAAGAGCCCAAAGATATAAAGAAGAGTGAGTGTATATTCATGATGGTGGGACGTATCATGAAGGCTGCTGCCAAGACAACCAGGGTATCCAATGAACAGGGCATAGCAGCCTGGACACATGTGTAGAGAACTCAGAATCCCTTGAACACCCAGGAAGCCCAAGCAGCAGAGGTAAGTAAGCTCCCAGGTCAGCACCCAAAAGACCCACGTGTTCTCACCTAGTCCTTAGAATTCTGTGCTGAACTCCAAGCATCGCTTTGGTAAACAAGGCAGTCGATGTGGCTCTTAAATGAGCTATAACAAACTCATTATCAATTAAGTAGGTGGAATTCTCTTTATTCAAGTCCTGCTACTTAGAGATGGATAACAGCATCCTTCTGTGTAGTCTAGTCTTTCTCTCTTGCTCTCGTATTTAGGCAAAAGTTGAATACTAAATCAGCTAGCAGCCAACATTGCACTCTGTCCTGCTGACCCTAAGTCTCAGCTAAAAAATCAGAGACAGGACTTAAATTTTTCCTCTCCATTTAATATAACAGACTCTATCAGGACTTCAGTTTTCTTATCTTTATCTCCCAAATAGCAAGGTATACAATTTTTTCTTTGTTTCACAATTGCCTGTGACTTCCTCCAAAATCTCCTTCCTTCTCCCTCTCCTCCCGGGCTACTCCCACCCACTCACAGAGCAACAGAAAGTTAAAATGTCTCTAAATGTGGGCTGCAGAAGCAAATATCGGAGGGGGTGAAAATGGAAGAAAAATATTAGTATCTCACTTGCATCTTTGGCACTGGGCTTAGAAAGAGCAAATTAAGGCCAATTAGAGGTAATCACCCTTAAGAATAGTTAGCAAGACCCCACTTCATTTTCTCTGGAGGAAAAAACATTCTTACAGCTTTTTACTTAAAGAGGACAATAGTCTATTCTTTTACATTATATTTGAGAATAACTCTTGCCTTCCACCCAGTTCAACACAAGAAACCTTATGTAAAGCAGGATCAGGTACCAGAAGGAACACAGAGATGAGAAAGAAATAGTCACTACCCTCCAGAAACTGACAATGTAGTATAGCAGACTATGATTGATTGATAAAAAAAGAAAGAACTCTCAGTAAAGCAGAATCAAGATCAATGCTACATGAGAGATGAAGGCTAAGATGTGTGAATAGGAAAAATTACTTTTTTGGCAGGGGAGGGGGGCACTCTTCTGATGCTTATTCTAAACTTACCTTTCTTGGAATATGGGCAACCAAAAGCTATTCCAGTTCAAATTTCTGAAAAATTTTAAAAAGTATTATTTCCTACTATAAAATAATGGTTGCATTCCTAAGAAATATCACTTTATCAAAAAATAGCATTACAAAAACAATTATTCTAATAGAGGAAAAAATGGTTGAGGCTAGAGCCTTTTAGATATGTAATAACAGTTATTTTTCCTCCAGGAATTTCAGCAATGAAAATGTTTTACTAGGTCTAAGTATTTTTTTTTTTAATTTTAGGCAATATATTGGTTCATTGAAACTGACAAAATCAAACCTAAACATTCCTGGGCAAATCTGAGCAGTACATAAAACAAGACCAAAATAACTAAGTTCTGAGACTATCAAAATCAGTTGCAGCCCTATTTGTGGCTGATTGTCTTACTCATAGCTAAATATTCTGGTTTCAGTTCCCTGCAGTGCCCCTCCCTATGAGAAGATTATATGTAACTGCTCTGTTAAACTCCTGAGTGACCATGTGACTTGCTTTGGCCAATGAAATGTGGGCAGTTGTGATAGGCATCACTTCCAAGCAGAGGTTTTCAGAGTTCCACCATGTCTTTTTCCCTCTTCCACCACTACCAAGAGTACCCCAGCCAGAGAATGCTCCTTCAGTCAGAGTTCTGGAGTAAAGATAACCATGGAGCAGAGCACCAAAAACTCAAAACGTGGACACATTAGCAGAGAGGGAAAAATAAAGTTTTGTTGCTGTAAGCCAGTAAAATCCAAGGGACATTTGTTACCACGATATAACCCAGTTTATTCTGACTAATTCACAAGCACAAGAAATTAAAAAACATAAATTGAGCAGCCACAATTCAAATAAAACAATTCAAGTAAAACAACTTGCTATAGCCCAGTGGTATTTCCCAATTGTGATCCTTATTAGCAATTACAGTCTACATAATACTACCACTTTTTGAAGACTCTGTACTAGACATTTTTCATATATTATCTTGTTTAATCCTTTTAACAATGATAATAAGGTAGAGTTAAATCTCCATTTTATAGATAAGAAAACTGAGAGCCAAAAAGTTAAGTGATCTGCCAAATATTATTCACCTATTAAGTGCCAGAAGCAGGAATTTAACTTATTCTGTTTGCTTCCAAAACTTGCCTTCATAGCATTCTTCCACAGGGTTAATCAAGGAATAAACTATAACTCTGAAGTCATAAAAAGTAGGGTCATGCTAATGTGATCTAAATTAAGTTACTCGGCTTCCCTGAGGCTTGTTTTTCTCGTCTGTAAAATGGAGATAACATTATCTCCAGTGTCCTTAGAGGATGCAACAGACAGACAGTTACCAGCAGGCTCTCTGGCACATATCAGCCCTCAATTAATGACTCATATAATCAGTGGCAATCCTGATATAGCCTAGGTATACTTAGACTGAGAGAGAAAGACTCGTTCTTTCTGGGTCCCTAGAGAAAGCAGCACCCTCCCGGGTCCTAATGAGGCCAAGGCACAGCAGGGGCCTGTGTCAGTAGAGATTCAGTGCCGGGTCATAGAGCAGGATAAGAGTCACCACAGAGAAGAGGGCCACAGGGCAGGTGCAGGGCAGCAACAGACCTAACTCCACCCTTAATCTAATAGGCGAAGCACAAGTGGCCAGAGACATCCCTCAGTGGGCCCCTTAACAGATGGGCCCATGAAATACAGGAACAGGTTGGGCCACAGTGGCCAGAGAGGGAGAGAGCTTAGAGGAACAGGGCCTGGCCCTGGATGAAGGCAGGGAGAGATCTGCAAACAAGAGCGAGTTTGTGCTATGCATGGCCCCTGACTAGCAATGAGCTGATGGCAGCAGCTGGTGGAACTAATGACAGGAGGTAATGATGATGAAAAGCACTTAAGCAATGGGCCTCAAGTAGCCGTTGCAGTTGCTGAAAGGCCTCTGCCACCAAACAAAGCCATTAGTCAGTCACCCCGCCACACAGGCCCTCCTCTGCCCGCCTCCCTTTTCCCACCTTTGCAGACCTCAGACCATTCGTTGCTTTGTCTCACCAGCCCAGCCTGCAGGAGCCCAGACCCAGCAAACAGAAATGCACCAGCTGGAGCCCAGCTTATAACGGCTGTCTCCCAAACCAGCAACGCCAAGGGCGACCGGGGTTGCAAAGGGGGACAGGCCTAGGGGAGACCTTTCTGTCTCCACAATTTGCCATGAATTTTACATGCAAAAGTTACCTATACATTTGTATCCTTCAGTGTATGTCACTGGCCTTTTTGTATAACACATAGAGTAGACCTACTGGTTTTTGCAGCTGGGAGGGTAACTCTGAGCTTCAAATTAGAGAACAATTTTGAGTTTGAGCTTTTCTCTACCTAAAAAGGAAGATTATTACTTCACTGGGAGTTGAGGATTCTCGAGTTCTAGCTCTTGCTTCTTTTTATTATTATTATTATTATTAAATTTTTGGCCACACCGCACAGCATGTGGGATCTCAGTTCCCAACCAGAGATCGAAACTGCTCCTCCTGCAGTGGAAGCACTGAGTCTTAACCACTGGACAGCCTAGGAAGTCCATCTTGCTCCTGCTTTTATTCATCCTTTAAAATTTACCTTAAGCATTCCCACTTTTGGAATCCTTCCCTCATCCCTTCAGACTGTCCTCTCCTGGTCCACTACCATTACAATAGGTATTGTGAGATAATGCTACAAGGTCATGATTGCTTCTCATCTACCTTTCTATCTTCCTTCCTCTCAAGACTGTGAGCTCACAGGTGGCCAGGACTATTTCTATTCCTCTTCCTATCCTCAGTATCCAGCACCTAGGCGCTACCCAGTACCTTGGTCAAGCTTCTGAGATATGCAACTTCCAAGTCCACAAAGTAGGGATAATAATATATGTCCCATTACATGTTCCAGTTTGGTCTTTAGGGATCAAATATGAGAGCAGAACTGAAGAGTGTTTGGAAATGCACAGCAATAAATGAATTATGAATGTTAGGCACTGTGCATCTCTGCTTTTCTCATTCACTCATACATTTTTCAAGCACATTTTATGTGTTAGGCATTCTGCTGGTACAGATAGAAGCCGTCTTGGAAGTTTCCCCCACTAAACACACTGTCTCATCCCCTCCAGCCCTGTACTTAGCTTCTGGCTATGGCCCAAGCCGGTAAATCTGTTATTGATGGACTTTGTCTCCCCTTGCTGATGTCTACACCAAAAGCCCAAGCTTACTGTCTGCCATTTATGAAAATCAACAATCATATTTTGAATGCCCACTACAAGCGGGGTGTGAGACCAGGCATGAAGGGGAGGAATAAAATATACAATGGCTAAGGTATAGAGTCTTCACCCTTAAAAAAATAGAACATAATATAAGCAGAAAATGAAAATAGTTGGAAGACATACACTAAAGAATGATGTCAGAATTCAGAGAAGGACAAGGTTTCATTAACTGATCCGTTAGAAAAGCCTTAAGGAAAGAGGTGACATTTGAGTTTGGTCATGAAGAATTGAAAGACTTCAAGAGGCAGGGGTTATGCAAAAAAAAAAATTATTCTCAGAAAATCAGAGTTATGAGCTTCCTTAGAGGGACAATCCCTGACCTCATTGTACAGATGAGAAAATTGAGGCAGATATTCAGTAACCTTCCCAAGGTCAGTTAGCTAGTAACTGGAGGGCTGGGAAACAAACTCTGCAGCCCATACTTTGGCAGGGAAATGGCATACTAGAATCTGCTTTAAGCAAGAGACAGAAGGCAAGGAAAATGAGAGGAAAAGATAGGGTGGGAAGAAAAAGAGAGAGAGAATAAATTAAAACCAAGAAAAAACTTTTGAAATTTCCAGAGAATAGACCATTTAGGAAGTTACTACAAAAGTCTAGAAGCAAAATTATTAAAACCCGGTCAGAAATGGTAACTGCATGAATGGGAAGAAATGAATAATTCTGGAAGGGTGATGTGTCAGTCCATTCGAGCTGCTATAACAGAATATCATAGTCTGGGTGGCTTATAAACAACAGAAATTTGTTTCTCACAGCTCTGGAGGCTGGAAGTCTGAGATGAGGTTGCCAGCATTAGTTGGGTTCTGGTCAGAACCCATACCCTTGTTCACAGACAAATGTCTTCTAGCTGTGTCCTCACAGCTCTCTTTTACAAGGGCACTAATCTTATCCATGAGGGCTCCACTGTCATGACCTAATCACCTCCCAAAGGCCCCACCTCCCAATACCATCACCTTGGGAATTAGGTTTCAACATAAGAATTTGAGGGGAACACAAACATTTAGTCCATAGCAGATGGATAAACAGACTTTGATTACTGAATGTAATGAGATGGAGGGGAATAGAATTCCAAGATTTCAACCATGGAGAACAACTTAGAAAATAGTTTAGAAGTCTGTGCTTTCCTAAACATACCATCCCATTCCCCAAGACTCACAGATTATGAGGGACCAAAATCCACACATTGCCGTTTTTCCCTGCCTTGTGAGAAAACAATGCTGGCAAATGAGGAGTGGGGATTTTTTCTCATCGTAGGGCTCATCTATCATGGCAACAATATTATTAGGTCAGTAAATAATTGATCTCAGATGAATATGTAGGTTTTGGAGTTATATAACCCGACACACTTCACCTAAGGGCACACCACACAGAGTTACACCGTTCTGACTGCTCATAGGGATTCTGAGATGTGTAAATGCCTCTAAATTATGTCTCCAATCAGAAGGCACTACCTTTGTTGAGAGTTAGCCATGTTCAAATCTAGGATGTGCCCAAACACGATAGAGGCATTGTTTTCTGTCCCCCGGCTCTCCGTATGTTAAAAGCATGTAATAAAATGTGTCTGGGATGGAAGACACCCAACACAATGTCATTAATTTAAGGAAATAAAATTACACCATATGAAGGGTTATCATAAGGAAGATGGTGACCAGCTGTTCTCCATCTCCTCTGGGTTAGAATAAGAGAAAGTGGGAGGGAGTTTAATTTGAAATTGAATTGGAAGTGGGAACGTGACAGAAGGAAGGAAGCATAGCCAATGAAGGCTACAAGACAGACAAACAGTGGAGTTGTGGTACATGGGTATATGAGATTATTGTGGGGTAGGGGGAGGGAAGGGATTCACCCAGCCCAAGGCAAAATAAGGTTTTATTTCCTCTCTCTCTTTGGGTGCCTAACAGCCTTAGAGTTTCCCCCTTTCTTAACCCCTTTCCAGAAAATGCTGTTTTTTTTATTTTCACTAAGGTTAAAACTATTGAGGCATCTTCATTTGAATATAGATCAAAGCCTTCCAGTAAATGAATGATGCAGGAGGTAGATTATCAGAGGCCCTTTTCTGCAAAGTAGCTCAGAGGCTTGTTTAGCATTTGGTCCAGCCCTGCCAGAGAATTCAGAATTTGCGTGGATTTGGGAAATGGGCAGCATAGATATGAAGTTCCTAGTGACTTAAGGAATTCCGACCTGGTCCAAGGCTAAATTGTGAATAACCTAATTCATTCATCAGTCACCCCCAGATCCAGCACCCTCTCTAGTACCCCACTTTCCTCTCATTTTTAGACCTCTTGAGAGCCACAGTTCCCATCCAAATGTGCTTTTAACAAATCATTTATATCAGTAATTTACTCTTAGTGTGAATTAAAATCACTTCTAGTCTCTCTTCTAGTTGTATTTGCGTGTAAGCCGTGCCTCTCACTGAGGAACCAGAGGCCTGATTCTCTGGTCAAGAAATTTCAAAATGCCAGGAAAAGAGTAGGGAGATTTTTCCATGGAAGAGATTCATTTGAATCCTGAAATTGTACAAAGAAGGAGGCTGTTTGTTCTACCTACTTCTCAGGGCTGTTCAATTATAACTGATCCTCCATTAAGACTGAAACTCCACTGAAAGTAAAGAGAAATCAGAGCACTCCTCAAAGTGGGCAAAAAAAGAATTGACTTCCCACACTAAAATATAAGGCAAGGTCTTGCTGTAATCACAGATGTTAAGTCAAACCCTGCAATTTAGGAGGGAAGTAAGGCAAATATACAAATATGCATACTGTCCATGAAGAAAGAACTGGAGGCCTTCAGAGGAGGGATGGGGGTTAGAGTTGGTCAGATCAGGAGAGGATACATGAGAGAAATGGTATTTGGTAAACACTGGGATGGTATTTGGGTGGATTTTCATTCCTCAGGGAGACCTGCTCATAATCTGTGAGTCTTGGGGAATGGGATGGTATGCTTAGGAAAGCACAGACTTCTAAACTATTTTCTAAGTCGTTCTCCAAGCTTGAAATCTTGGAATCCTACTCCCCTTCCTCTCGTTACATTCAGTAATCAAAGTCTGTTAACCCATCTGCTATGAACTGAATGCTGTGTCGCCCCAAAATTCATATGTTAAAAAACCTAATCCCCAAGGTGATGAAGTAGAGTTGAGAGAAAAGCATTCTCAGCCAGCAGAGGGGCATGAACAAAGGCATGGAGATGGGGAAAGCTGGGTCAGGAAACCTGAGGGAATTAGCATAGGTGGTGTGGGATGTAAGTAGGGCAGAGTAGGAAATTACCCTGGAAAGGCAGGGCAGGGCTGTTTTCCTGAATCCCACCAGGATGAGGAGCTTCTACTTTACTTGGTGGACATGGGTGACTCCAAGTTGTGGGAAGGGAAACAAATCAGGTATCTCATAATCCACAAGACCCAAGCTGGCTCTTCGTCCCTTTCATCATGAGTTATCTAATTCCTTTCGTTATTAAAATAATTGTAAGGTTTTCCCTTTCCCCTTGGGTTTTGCTTTCCTGATCTGGTAACACGTTGCTCAGAGTGACCATAGATTAGCCTGTTTCTAAAGTCCTTTCTAACTGTCCTCATCCATCCTTCCCTTCTTAAAGTGCACAAGTGTCCCATTTGGGTCTAGAACAGAAGCAGTTCTAATGGAAAAGAACAGAAGGAGGAATGTTTTAGAATAATAATCCTTGGCATTCAGTTTTTCCTCACTTGAGGAATATTTCAGTTGAAAACTTGGCATTTCCCCCAAGTTGAGGACTGTTGATAACCAATAAGACAACTAGGAGCACAGGGAAGAAAGGGGACGCGGGATAAATTTACTCCACAAACAGGTGTGAAACACTGGAGTCTGTTTCCCTGTCACATCAAAGCAAGAGACCAAGCGCCTCTGTTTTTCCTGACAACTCTAAAGCAAGCATGAACCCAGTCTCCAAATCAGCAGGAACCTTGAACACAGTAAGGTCAGAGTGCCAATTGGTCCCCTCCAAATCAAAGCCAGCATTCATTTTGTTTTTAAGTGTAAAGTTGGTTGAGGATAATTTACTCCCCCCGCTGAGAGTCTATGTCAAAGTTTCAGCCCCACTGGAGACAGTTGTGATCTGAACTCTTTCAGTGGAAAGAAAAAAAATAATAATAAAGGAAAATGAAAGAAAGAAGACATACACAACCCTCACATAACTCCAGCTCTTTTAATGGACAAGTTGACAGAATCCTTAACTAGCATCTCTCCGGGTCCCCACCATAATTACAGGCTGGAAAGGAGAGTTGTCTTTCATGTGATTAGAGATTGTTTGTGCTTCTGTCCATTAGGGAACAAAGAAAAGGAAGCATTTTCAAGAACTGGCTGCCAAACATTTTTCACTAGGGAATTTTACTCAATTACTTGCAAAATAATCTCAAAGATGGTCATTTAAAATGGTCTTTAAAAAATTGATGGTCATTTAAAATGGTCTTTTAAAAATTGACTACAGATTTGTTTGGAGCTGATTTTGATTGGTGGCACTTTGGAAATTATGTGCTTGATTTAGCACCATCCTCTCCTAAAACCATACCAACCACGCCCTCTTCCCCATTGCTGTTCCACTTAATTGAGTCAGCCTCTCACTTTTCGCCTGCCCAGACATTGATGAAGATATAGGGCATGCAACAGTTTCCTTTCCCTCTTACATCAAGGGAATCCATCACCCTGGAAAGAAAAAGAAAGCCCTGGGGAGGAGAGAGGAGAAGGGGAGAGGGGTTGATCACAAGGAGACCTTTCAGAATGGGCTAGAATTAGGAAAGAGTTCTCTTTTCTGAAAGATATCTCTTTATAGCTTGATGTTGGTGATATAGCTAGTCCAGTAGGGAATGGGAAACGAAAGGCACAAACATACTTAGGATACCCTTCAAACTCAACGTATCTGAGCAAAGGACTTTGCAGGGAAATGCATTCCTAGCCTATACTGACCTCTTCCAATGCTGTATCATCAATGGCTCAAGCACTATCAAAATTTCCATCATGCCTTCAACTCTCCTCTTTAACTAACCAAAACTCTCCTCAGCCTGCACAAAGCAATTCAGACCCCACTTCCCCTGTGTAGCTCTCCTTGGCTACTTTATCCTACCCTGGTCTCTCCTTTCTCCAAAATCTACTTTAATTTACTGTCACTACCCCAGAGTCCAGGGTCCCATTAATCAATATTCCTCTCAAGAGCAGAGCCCAGAGCCATAGAGACCCTGTAAGATTGATATAGATGCCTCCCTAGTACCAGTAATTGGGGTATGTCAGGAGGAGGTGGGGTGGAGGGGTAGGATATACAACCTCTTTGAATGTCTGCTGTATGGACATCCTTTCTCCAGATGAGGACAAACAGATGTATTTCTAAAAGGGGAAGGGAGTTGAAATTGCCAATAGGAGAAGGTAAGGAAGGTGTTAAGTGGAAAGGAGGCAGAGGAATGGAAAAGGGGCCTTTGAGCCTATGGAAGGGTCTGCTTTCCTGTAAGTCCCACAAGGCCGATACATCAAAGGGAGAAAGAAGAGATGGAGCCTGTCTGTGTGTGTTTTGGAAAGATGTTATCATGAAAGGTGCTCCTGAATCAAATTAATGCAGCATTTTCTGTGGTTGGGAATTTGTGTGGAGAGTCCGTGTGTGCAAAGAAAAGGCATTTGAGGAATTTATGTTCTCCCTAAGTATGGAAATTTGATTACAAGCACCACAGATACCCAGGACAGGTCAGATAGGAAAGACAGAGAAAGCCTTTATTTTATAGTGATGGGAAAATATGCATGTTTCTATCCTGGTATCTTTACACACCTCCTCCATTACTCCCTCTCCACCAAACACACACACACACACACACACACACACACACACACACACACTTTGTTCATTCTCTCCTCAATAACTTAACAAGTCATGTTTTTGCTCTCTCTCTCCAAATTGTTCCCACTCCCAGCCTGGAATGCTCATTCTTTTCTCCCAAATTATTTAAAAGCCATCAGGCATTTAATGTGGTGCTGCAATGATGTCAATTTTATTAAAGCTTCCCTGATGGCGTTGGCAAAGCTAGCATTGACTCCTCTCTGAAGTCCTATTGCATTAAAAATCTGCTCCATGTCCCTTAGCACCTGCATGCTGGGTGTGTGTGTGTTTGGGGTGCACAGATGCATGCTGCTCCAATTAGAATCAAAGTTTCTTGAGGTCTAGGCAGGAGAACTCCTTAAACATGTGGTAGACCTCAATAAAAGCTATTTGACCCAAAGCTGAATATTGGATCACACCCAGGTGGCTATGGTTATTTCCCACTGTGTCTACTATTGAACCCTAGGACTTAGGAAGACATTGTATTCTCACGTCCCTTTGCCAATGATGAAGGGGACCTAGAAAGGCCAGGAAGTACCTTGGGAACCCTCTTCCTTTTTCCTGATATCCAGCCTTGACTCTGCCATTTCCTTTCCCAGTGGCCCAGGAACTTATCTATCTCCACTGCCTCAGATAGGACATAAATGCCATTTTCCATCAGTACCAAACCAAGGACAAGGACCCTCCAAGAGTCTTAGAGGTACAGACCCTTGAGCAGTCCCACCTGGACAAATATTCATTCCACTGTAAAGGAAGTCAACAAACCATCCTTTCCCCATCCCCAAGTTTCTACCTTGTCCATAAAAATAAGAGATTCAGTAATCTCCAAAGTTTTGGCAAACATTTTTTTATCTTTAATTGATTCTCTCCAAAGCAAATGGAACTCACCATCTAATGCAGTGGTCCCCAACCTTTTTGGCACCAGGGACCGGTTTTGTGGAAGACAATTTTTCCACAGACCGGGTGTTGAGAGATGGTTTCGGGTGGTAATTCGAGTGCTGGGGAGCAATGGGGAGCGGCAGGTGAAGCTTTGCTCACTCGCCCGTCACTCACCTCCTGCTGTGTGGCCCGGGGGTGGGGATCCCTGATCTAACGGGTGACACTAGAGTTAAAAAGTTGGGTATGCTTGACTCAGCATCTTATGGGTTTTTGAAACCATCTGTGCACACAGTGGGTGTGCTCAGCTCTGCTCCTGCTTCCAAATGAGGGGTGGGGCCTCGGATGGCCTCATAGCTGTGGACATAGAGGCTCATGTCTCTCTGTTTCCACTTCTATGGATTAACAGACAAGAGAGAGTGATTTTAGGTAAGAGTCTGACCCTAGATACAAACCACACATTCTCAACTCCAGTATTACCAATGTTTTCCTCCTCTTTCTTTTCTTTTTTTTTTTTTTGGATCAGACACTATTTTTTTGTTTGTAATTGTTGTTGGAGTATAGTTGTTTTTACTATGTTGTGTTAGTTTCTGCTGTACAGCAAAGTGAACCAGTTATATGTATATGTATATCCATTCTTTTTTAGATTCCCTTCCCATTTAGGTCACCACAATCATTGAGTAGAGTTCCCTGTGCTATACAGTAGATTCTCATTAGTTATCTATCTTATACATGTTAGTGTATATATGTCAATCCCCATCTCCCAATTCGTCCCACCCTCCCCTTCCCCTTACTACTTGTCAATCGATTCAAAACTCAGTGAGGACTTAAGGGACAAGAGCAATTATCACCCTGAAAACTCCAACAATTAATAAATTGATTGAGAAACCTTGAGATAGGCAGAGCAGGCATTTAGAAATCAAGGGGACACATCGAGAGGCTGATGCTTCTATGCAGTTGGGGCAGACGTGTCAGAAGTCTGTGCTTTGGTAAGTGCGGGTCACATGAGATTTAACCTTTGTAAGACAGAGCAGCTTTTTGTGGCTGTGTCCACAGGCAAGTGGCTGGTTTTTGTTAAAGGTACCAGGCTATTTTTAAAAGGCTCAGGCCTGTTGTAAGAGTCTGTAATTTTCATACACAAACTGAATGAGTCTTAGAAGGAGGCACAGGCTACTCAGGCCTCTGCCAATATTTTATCACCTACAAATACAAATCCTATACTTAGAAAAGGATCAGAAGGGACAGCCCATGTTATAAAGCTAAAGGGATTTCCTTTAAGATATGTTGTATGTTCTATAATGTTCCTCTTCCTCCTATTTTGAGTAGGAATCATTATTATAATTTGTATGATATTTCATTTCTTTGGGTCATAATTTTCTGTTTATTTATATCTAATTTTATACTGATTACGTTTACCATTTAAGTCTACTGGAATGTAACCAGGGGAGAAATTGGCGTGACCAGGAAAATGAAAAAAAGCATTTAAGGTGGCTCTTTTGACATCAACCCTGGATGCAATAGTGGGCCATGACATTGCATTGCCTTCTAAAGGGAAGAGGCTGAATACGTGTTTGCCTGTATATGTGACAATACTAACAATAATAGCTACCATTTTATAAAGGCTCAACTTCTTATCCACAGCAGCTCTATGAGGGGGGTTCTATCACCGTCACCATTTTATGGGTGAGAACACTAAGAAATAGGAAGGTTTAAGTAACTTTCTTAAGGACATAATAAAACTAAAATGGTAGGGCCAAGATTCAAATTCAGTCAGTCTGACTCCAGACTGTACACTCTTCACCACTAAGCTTTACAAATAATAATTTATTTAGGCAGAAACACTTTGGGACCTAAATTGTGAAAAGATGAGAAAACAAGGAACAGAATGTACTAAATATTTTGCAGGGCCTTTTTGCCCTTTCCCCAATCTGACCATAGCTGATTGAACCTTAGGTGGACACTTGACACAAGAGCCATGAATACGTAGGCTGATGAGCATCTTATGACTAGTACCTGAAAGACAAGAATCGAATTCTTTCCAAGAATTTAAACTAAGGTACACAGGGATACAATACTGAGGGTCAGTATTGGAACTGGAAGGCTATATAATTTTAGGTGCCAGTATAGCCATTTGGAACCATGTGGAAAATTAGTAAGTAATAAAAGCTGGTTGGTAAAAAGGAGAACAACAGAAATTTAGAGAAAATCTGAGATAAACATGCAATATCTGAGAGAAAAACTTACTCTTCAATTTTCTTGAGCTTTCTTGAGTATGTCTGCTCTTTTCCCTTGAAGTCTAAGTAGTCCAACAACACAGTATTATAACTGTCTTTCCATTGTGGTTACTCAGGACACAATATCTGGCACACAGTAGGTGCTCAATAAATGCTTTTCAAATGAAAGGATAAAAAAGATTAATAAACACAGAATCCTGAGACCCTATGTTGAATAATTAACTGGGTGATTTTCTCAGCGTATCTATTGTTTTAAGCTATACAGCAGAAAAATTTCCCAACACTTGATTGAGTACAAGGTCTTTAACCTCCTATCCCCAAGTTTCTGGCTCTCACAGGCACTGTAAACCTTGGTAGAACAATAATAGTCGTGTGCTTTCTTCATAATCCAAAGAGACTCTAATACTGCCTACTATCCCACCCCAAGTAGAGTTGCCAGATAAAACGTAGGAGGCCCAGCTAAATCTAAATTTTAGATAAACAGCAAATAATTGTTTATAATGTGTGTCCCAAATAGTGCATTGTACATACATATACTAAAAAAGAATTCATTGTTTATCTGGAAGTCAAGTTTAACTGAGCATCCTGTATTTTTATTTGCTAAATCTGTTAATCGCCAAGGATACAATTTCCCCCAAATAACCAGGCCTGTTCAAGATGTCCAGTTCTTGGAGTTGTCTTCTCATAGCATCTCACCCCACAGAGAAAGTGATGCACACACCCCCCATCACTCCATCCATCCACAAGTGCACAGGTTTTAGCTTTAATTGATTCTCTCCAAAGCAAATGGAACTCACCATCTAATGCAGTGGTGATGTATGTATCCATACAAACACATATACAACACACACATACATCCTACAAAAGGAAGGCCTCCTACTTTGTGACACTTAAGAGATGGAAGATACTAGATTCAAAGCATTATTAAGCTCATTGAAAAAACATGGGTAGACATGGCAATACTTTGACCCTTTTTTCTTCACTTTCAGCAGAGAAAATCTTAATATCACCAACATCCAGCAAGAAAGACCACTTTGCTAGACTTCCCCTAACACTTGAAGGTGTTTCAGCAGATCTAACTCAAATCTACTACATTGACCAATTTTTCCAATTATGAGCAAAAGCTACAGCTACCCGCCCTTCCTCAGCAGGACACAAGTGGCATCATAGCATCCCTCTGGTGGGAAGGTCCCTACCCCTGCCACCCAACCACACTTTTTTGGGGAAGAGCAATATAGAGAAGAGAGGTAAAGAATCGCAGCCTTGAGGCTTCTTGCAGCGTACCGCCACCCCTCCTCAATCATCATCACCCATTCCTGCCCTATACAACTCACGTCTAGGGGGATTCACTCATCACCCCCCACAGCTGTGTTTAGAGGATGCAAGTTAGAGGTAGTCTCTGTGCGTCACACTCGAGATCCCAGATGGCCTCGGTGTCACAATCATAACTTAAATTCTTTATCATTTAAGACATTCCCCAACTTCCCTCATTTAGTCGCCTCAGTCACCTCAAAATGTGGATATCACTCCACCCTTTGCAAATGTGGAAAGTGAGGAACTCAATCAAGAGACTTGTCCAAGGTCACGATGAGACACTGATAAATCAGGGACTGTAGAGCTGGGACCCACACTCTGACTATTCCAGTCCCAGCCCAGAGCTTCTCCCCACCCCCTGCACCTGACTCAGGTGAGAATGTGTGGCCTGTGTGGTGATAAAGTTTGCTGGGAGATGTAATAGCCTGTGTGGAGGTGCCCCACTTGACACCCAGGAAGGCAGAGAAAATTAAAAATAAATTTTCCAAACAATCGAGAAAAGCACAGTGGGTCAGAAGAGGGCTGGGATTCAAAGATGCCCAGCCCGAAAATAGACTAACGTGCCGGAGCCAAGGGCAAGAGGTACTGCTTGTCAGTTATCCAGGGCACAACAGATCGCTGCAGACGGCACGGCTGCTCCTAAACCATTGCACTAGATGTTAAATGAAGCAATTAGAGATGAAGGGGACATTTTAATTACCAGGCTTGGCCAGCTCCGAAGGGGCCCAAATTTCAAGTGAATGTGAAAACTCAATTATGCTGAGCGGGAGCAAGACACCTGGCATCATGGGGCTGATTATCCAGCAGGCTGAGGTGGAGGAAAAGGGATGCCAAAGAATAAAACAAAGGAGAAAAGAGAAGTCACATGGCAAAAAATTCATAAGACAGCAGGAAAATGCAAGAGATCCATAACATCCTGAAGTGTGGGATGAACCTGTCTCTCAAGGGAGAACAGGCAAATTAGTCCCATTAGCAATTTTAGAAACTCCCTCTTTTCTTTCCTCCAATGGATATACAATTTTCATTTTTTTCAACTTCAAACATCTCATGAACTTTTCACCTTTCCATTTTTTTCCAAACTGGGATTTATACTTGCCTCCACGATCAGCAACCCCAGGACAGATGCCACAGCAATTTTGGAGCTAGCTTGTCCTTTCTGGAACCTTACAAACAAGATTCACACTAAGACACCCCAGGAGTTATGGGAAAGAGTGACTGGTGTTGGGTGTGGGTATAGTGTATCATTTTTCATATTTTGGGAGTATCTCTTTCATAATGATAATTAAAACTCTAATGTTACAGAATCTTCTTTCTCCTTCTTCTCTCTCTAATCTGTTTTAAAATAAATTGGAATCCAAAAAGCAAACTTTAGAGTAAATACCTTTTACACCTTGATGAGCGTGTCTAGAGAACATGAGAGGTTCTTTAAGGTTACTACATTTAAAGGTTACTACTATTTTAAGGTTACTACTACTTTATGTACCATCAAGTGCTCCATGCTTATGAGCAGATCTGTTTTCAGGCAGATACAGAGAGTCAGCTAAGCTCACCCTCTGGTCAAGCAATTCACTATCATTCACTAGCTTTGCAGCATGTTGGATTCAGATAAGCTAATTCGTTAGCTCCAGAGTTGAAACCAGAAACTAAATATCTGGACTTCTGCTCCTAACACTTCCCCGCAGGTGGCATTACACGATATCTTCGGGGGTTTGCCTAATTTCTAAAAATAAATGTGTGGTCCAATTAATCCTATGTTGATTTCCCATAGTATTTCATTTTTTTTCAACTCCTAGGCTGACATATTCTGGCTATATATAATCTCTTTGCCCAACTCAGTCTAGAAATATAGATAAGGGTTATTCATTTACTCATCCTCCCATCTCCATATTTTCACAAGACTGGGGCCAGCTAAGATCACTATGTGATATTAGGAGGAAGCCTGCTTCTTCTCCGTGGCAGAGGGGTGGTTACAATCCCCTTGAATGGAACTTGCCTCACTGCTCAACAGGGAAAAGGCAGTGACTTTTTAGACTGAAAGTCGGCAGCATCATGGGTAAAGAGCTGACAGCTGAATAGGAAAGGAGACAGTAGTTGGTTAAGAAGAGCAGGCCAGTCCCTGAGAAACAGGCCTACCCCCTAATGAGTGGAACCATCCCTGTGCTGTGGACTGGGAAAAGGATGGAGAGCCTTTCAGTGAAGATTCATTGTCTTCAACTCCCAAAGCAAAGATCGGCTTGCAAAAATCAGTGTCCCAGAATCATGGTTTAAAAAAGGTCTTCTCTAGGTCAAGAAGTCCATCCCTCTGCTTTCAGGATTTTGAATATCATGTCAACAAAAATATCTATGCATATGATGGAGGGTGTGGAGGTGGCATCTGGTATATTCCAAAAACTCCTCAAGGAGAAATATGTCCAAACCATCTCCCTTATTCAGCCCATCCCCCACTCTCATACTGACAAGAAACAAATGCATGAAGTTGTCACCACTGGTCTTCACAGCCCCTCTCCTGCCCCTTTCTCCCATTTCCCATACTTTTTACCATCAGATCAATTTGTAAAAAAGCAGTCCTTTCACACCCCCGAGCCATCTAGGAAATCTTTGTTTCCATTTTTGACAGATGGGGAAACTGAGGCAGAATGCATAATTAAGCAAGGGGCCCTGGGGACTGGTGAATTCTGGTTCCCATCCTATCCAAGCCGTCCAATCTCCCTTCTCCACAGAGAAGAATGAACTTTCTCTTTCTCCCTGTAATTAAATCAGACCGACGCCACTTCAGTAAAAACAACATTTGTTTAGGGAGGAAAGAGGGACACAGTGTGTGGTGCAGCCTTCCCTTTGAGCTGCCCTGACAGAAAGAGCACCGGGCCCATGTGTGCCCGCAAGCTCCCTTTTGTAGTGAGTGCCATTCATCATTGCCTTTTGGGACAGCTAAATGGAGGACTGGAAAGAGAAAAAAAATGACACGAGCTTCCAAAAACACAGTGGTGCTTTTCCTCTTTTCTTTTCCTTGTTCATTTAAAAGTCCAAAAATATAAAGTGCAGAGCTCAATTAATCAAAGGGCTAAGGCTTTCACTTCAAAGTTCCTTTAATCTAAGGAGACAATTCACAAACCTCTCTTCTCCAGGCATCCCCTTTCCCATTCCATTAATAGGACACTAATGCTGCCTTAAATTGAGTCACAGTAGATTGGGGTGCTGCGTGCAAATTTAGCCATTCATCCTCCCAGGTCTGTATTCAGACCTGCTACTGTTGTGATCTGCAAATACAACAACCTCCTTTTGAAATCCTCCTCCTGCACTCTTCAGGTCTACCCTGTTTCAAGAAAGCCCACTATATGAAGTACTCAGCAGAGAGGCAAAGTTTCCCCATTACAAAAGGTTTCGGGGGAAAAAAATGGGAGCTTCTAGAAACCTACACGGGGAGTAGGGAAGCCTGGGTTCTACTCATCATCCATTAATGTATGAGTTTATTTGTTCACTAAACCAGCACGAACTATGTCAAGACCTTCTGCTAAAGATCAAGGTTGAACGGTGCATAAAATATGAATCTCCCTCAAGCATTGCAGGCCTGGCTCACTCCCTGATCGGCTATGTCCCTGAGTTAGTTGCTCAGGCAATGTGGGTCTCAGATCTCCCTTTTGAAGAAGAAAAATAATAGCCGACTTCCCTCTAGCTCGCAGAGCGAGAGGGTAGTAAACCTGTGCATTTAAGTGTTTCTTTACAGATCAGCCACTGCTATGGGGAATGGAGGGTCATAGGAATAATAGAATTTTTGAGCTAAAAGGAACCAAAGAAATCAACTATTCCAAACTTTTCACATAAGAAGGGAGTCTGAGAGCTAAAATGTTAGGAGTCTCTGTCTGTTGAAAATCTATCAGAAATGAAAACAAAACATCTTTGAAATAATAATGGAAGATAGAGCATTAGGTGAGACGATTTATATCAGTTTGGGAGTGGTGAGCGGCTTAGCAGTAGCAATCAGGAAAATCAGGTTTCTGGTCTTGAATTTTTCACTAACCAGCTAAGTCCATAGATGAATGATTTAACATCTCTTGACTCCCAGTTCTGTCGCCTGTAAAATGAGAATTACAGATGGGGAAATGGTGCAATGGGAAGACAGTGGGCTTTGGAGTCCTACAGATCTGGGTTTGAGTTCTGCCTCTGCCACATTCTAGCTGTGGGGCCTGGGGTTAAGTTACCTAAAAGTGACTCTCTGAGCCTCAGCTTCCACTTCTGTAAATTGGGCATAACTCCACCTCCCTAATGGGGTTGTTAGGATTAAATATGCTGCAGTATATAAAGCACTTTGAACATGGTGAGTACTTCTTTTTTTGGGGGGGATGGGGGTGGGTCTCTCACTGTTGTGTCCTCTCCCGTTGCGGAGCACAGGTTTCGGACGCGCAGGCTCAGCGGCCATGGCTCACAGGCCCAGCCGCTCCGCGGCATGTGGGATCTTCCCGGACCGGGACACGAACCCATGTCCCCTGCATTGGCAGGCGGACTCTCAACCACTGCGCCACCAGGGAAGCCCCATGGTGAGTACTTTTAATGAATGTTATTTCCCTCCCTTCCTGGATAACCTCTAGCATTAAAGTTCTATGACTCTGAAATGTCTCCTCCAAATGTGATCTCATATAAGTATATTGGCTTTACTACTTTCTCACCCTACAGGGTAGGGAGAAGCCAGACACTTTTCTTCTAGTAGAAGACGGAACGGGGACCTGGAAGGACGACAGCTCACTCAAGGTCACAGTGGCTTAGCCACAGAAATGGAAGTTGAATCAGGTATCCCTGCTTCTAGCCTGGAGGCTTTTCTCAAAACAGCCATTTGTGGCTAAGAGAGGGGGCCTCTTTACTTCCCATCAGCCACCTTACCATGAACTCAAATGTTTAAAAGAACAATAGAAAGGAGAGAAAGAACTCATATTTGAGCTAATGGTACCACTGATAGCTCATTTAATCATCTCAATCCCATGGGCTAGTATCCCCATTTAGTAGATGAGAAAATGGAGGAACAAAGTGGTAAAAGAACTTGTCTAACTTTCCAAGACTTGTCAATGATGAAGCCAGAATTCATCCATGCATAAAGCAGGTGCTCTTACCTCATATCACACAAGGCTGGAGTCATCACAATGGTGCCTGCATGTGGGGTACATCTTCACTGTCAGCAGAGGTCTTTGTGTCACCATAAAAGACTCAATTTCTAAGACCAAGCAAGGAACACTCTCTTCTACTCCATGATCTCATTCATGATCTTTGATAAAAGCCCCCAAAGAGTATTTCCCAGCCTGAAATTTACTTATACCTTCCTCCTACACACTTGCCCAGAGTCAAAGAGAAAGGTCAAAGGGATCTAGAACTTCTGGGGACAATAGTCAACACTTCTGACCTTCCCTGGGTAAAAAAAACCGGTGGTTTCTTAGGCTTCAAAGAGGGGACTGAGGAAGCCCAGGACTCGGGAACATGTGGCTTTAAGGCTAAAGCCAGCAGCTGATGACAAACGAAAGAAGCCTTTTCAAACAGAGTGAATGTAAATGAGAAAAGAAGCCCCTGGTTAGGGAAGTTATTCCAGCAAGTGGCTATATAAATGTCTTTATGTTGTTATTTCCAATATTAGTTTGTTGTTCCTCCATGAAAGCTGATTTATTTGAAATGTTATTACTAGAAACACCCTAATCTTTTGGTAATAATTCATATACTGGAACATTACAGTTTTGGAAGGCAGCCCAGCGCTGTCTGGAATCCTATTTATGGATTAAAGGATTTGAACACCACGGCAAGCAAGATCTCTAAAGAGTAGGATAATGTAAACCTGGCTCCATATAAAATGCTTTACCCCAGCTATAGTAACGCCATTAAAGTCAGATTGTCAGAGGACACTGGGCACGAGAACTTTCATTACACTAAACCAGGATATCACTGCCCCTGATGAGCAGGGATTTTTCAAGCCCAATTGCCCCTTGTCTTGACAGACTGTGCTTAACTTTGCATTTCCCCTTTCTCTTAGGACACACCAACGATGTGTCATCGATGTGACACATCATACGATAGGTCTTGACTCCCCGAAAGGCGATATCCAGGTAAAGGAAGGAAAAATATAATTTGTCACAGCAAAGGCAATCGTGGAGCTAATGCAGTTTATCTGCAGAACTAGGATCATGTGCACCAAGTACTTTGTGTTCTTAGAAACCTTCAGGTTAAGATCGATCCCACTCTACCAAAAGTGCTCCTTTAGTAAGTAGTCCAGGCCTTGATGCTGGAAGAACCCAGGGAAAACTAACTAAAGCCGATAAGAGAAGGCAAAGATCACTGTTGACCATAGCAAGGGCAAAGCACTAAACAGACCCAGAGAAACTACCAAACCAAAGAGGCCTGCATGCTCTCTTCCCTTTGAGGGCCCTTGGGGAGCCCTGATACCCTGACAAGTAGTGGAAAGGCCCTGGGACTTGCACTCAGAGTCACCTGATTCCTCTCTTTATTGGCTGTGTTGCCGTGAGCTGGTCATTTAACCTCTTTGAACCTTAGCTTCTTCATCTTTAAAGAGATAATATCTACTCGCAACGCTGTTATGCGAATTTGATGAGGTCATATATGACAAACGTCCAACACATAGAGGGTGGTAAAGGAATGACAGCAACACCTATAACTGTTATCAAACAACTGACACACTGTACGAAGATGTCCAGTTTCTAAATCAGACTCTTAATGGTGACTTAACTTCTCTATCACAAGCTCCTAGCAGGTGGCAAACCAAAAATGCTCTTAGAACTTGCTGGGACTCAACAAAAGCAGAGAGAAGGTGGGAGGGAGACAGGAGAGAGAAAGGATAGACCAATGTCACGTTGCCTTTCAGCAAAGACGCTGCCTATTAACATAGAGTCGTCAAGCATCTCATGAACGTCATCTGCCACATAAATAATGGATAATAATTCTAATTATACCAATTCTAATTATACCACCATCTAAAACTTGACTTAAGAAGTCTTTTTTTTTTTTTCTCCAACTTATTTCAGTCACCTCAAGCAGATCCTCTTTTATATTTTATAACTTCCAGCCTCTACTCCGTGATTCAGGTCTGGGTTCTGACTTTAGACACAGCACAGGAGGGGAAATGTTTTCTCAGACCCATTGTGAAAAAGGGAAGCATTCCAGGGCAGTTGGAGGCTCTGGATAAGTGTAGACAATATTTTTAAAAGGTAGACTTTAGACTACCTGTGTGAGAGTCACTGGGGGAGGATGGGAGCCCCTTTTTTAAAAATGCAGATTTCTGGGTTCCACCCAGAACCATTAAATCAGAATTATCTGAGCATGGGCCCTGGGAATCTGTACTTTTAATAGGTTCCTAGAAGACCTTGATGTGCACTAAACTTTGAGAAAGCTCTAGCGTAGGAATTTTCAGGGACAAGCCAGTGGGTATCAGTTCCCTTCAGGACTTCCCATGGAGCATGGTGATAAAGAACAATTTCATTGTATTTTCCTGTTTACAAAATGCTTTCACAGACATTATCGCATACTAAAGAGTGTACATACAAACAAAACAGAGATATCCATACTGCAAATTATTTATATTGATAAACAATACAGCATACCTCATCAACCCAGATCAGAGAAAGGGCTGTTCTACATAAATACATTTGCTAGAAAAACTGGAATTTAACACTTTGAATGCCAAATATTTGAGAGAAGTAATCACAGTGTTATTTTAATGAATTTTACAGGCAGCTGCCTTAGTAAACCAAAGATCTCAAACATAATTTAACATTACATTGACTCAGGGTCATCGCTGGGAGCACCCGCTTTTGCAGGAAGCTGTAAAAGCAGCAAGGTATGGTGCATCAGTGCATATTGATGTGCTCTGGGCTCCGCTCACGTGAAACACTCTTTGTCCTGACATTTGACGGCTCCAAGCTCGAGGCATTTTGCTTGCCGTTTATAGTCTTTCTAACTTCTCTTTTTTTTTTTTTGTGGTACGCAGGCCTCTCACTGTTGTGGTCTCTCCCGTTGGGAAGCACAGGCTCCGGACACGCAGGCTCAGCGGCCATGGCTCACGGGCCCAGCCGCTCCGCAGCATGTGGGATCCTCCCAGACCGGGCATGAACCCGTGTCCCCTGTATCGGCAGGCGGACTCTCAACCACTGCGCCACCAGGGAAGCCCTCTAACTTCTCTTTGAATCGACTATCGAATGTTGCTTCCTGCCAATACGACACAAAGCACCACCTCCCTCACCCTTTCTGATGATGTACTACTTATATTCTAAGGTAGAAGGAAACTGAGAAAGTCTTATACGTGTAAGTACAATAAGAGGAAATCACCTCTGAGAGTTTGTGAATAGAAGGTCCTAGGAATAATAGTCACGAGGCTGAGTGTGACAAGGATCTGGGGTCACTTGTATATTTACCACTGGAGCATGGAGGGAATTAGACATGGATAAAGCATGGATCACTCAGAAAGAGAAGATTGACTATTGCTGGGTGAATTAGTGAGAATTCTTTCTGTTAAGACTGTCAGACAAACATCTTGGATTCGTTTTAGAACAAGGCGGTATTTGTTAGCTCACAAAACTGGCAGGTTTCCCTATAGCTCGTCTCTGCTCCTGCGTGTGCTGACAATGCTGCAGATGGACGTTTTGCGGCAGGAAGCATGCTCCACATTCAAGTCATCCTATCTTAGAACCCAAAGGAAAGAGGGGCCTCTTACTTTTCCACCTTGATATAGCAGAGAAGTTCTCCAATTAGGCCAACCTGGGTCATATTTCCACCCCTTGTACCAATCACTTGTGGAAGCATGAATGGTGAGGCCTAGATCTTGTGCCAATTACCATGGTGAGGGGTGCCCAATGCTATGACTGGAGCCCATTATAATAAGAAGGTGGGTCAGGAGCAGCTCCCCAAAGGAAGTGGAATTGATCTTAGCAGAAGGGGGGACAGAACCTACAGAAATTAAATAAGAGACGTCGACTGTGGCAGAACCACAGATCAAGGCCCATCTAATGAGAGCACCAAGGGAAGATCAGGTAAGGATGACTGGGCTCAGATCAGAGAAAGCTGGAGCTGCAGATGTGTCAGTGTCCATGATGCTAAGTCCCCTCTTCCCATGGAATCCCCAGCAGGAGACTTTTAGTGAAGAGAACATTTTATTTCAGTGACTCTGCATCAGCCAGTGGAGAACAGGTTACCCTGTGGGAACCAAGAACCTGCAAATCTCAGCGCTTTACATGAAGATTTATCACTCAGTACGAGCACATGTCCAGTGCAGGTTGCATCTGAGCAACACAGTTCTCACTGAGACCAGGGTGGCGGAGCAGCCATCACCTGAGAGCGGTGGTCACGTCTCAATCTAGGAGCTTCTGTCTGGAAGTAACCCTCCACTTCTGTTCAGGGCAATTAAGTGAAATCCTGCCATGAGTCTGGGAAGAATTTAATGGACAACACTAGTGACTACCAAAGACTCTGTGGATTCCCCAGCCTCCAAAGGAAGGGGAATGGAGGGGGGAAAGAATGGTTCCCTACCAGACTCTATGTAGTGAAAGCAGCATTCTGGGTTCACTCCCATGCCTCCATCCCCCATCCACACCACTGCCCGACTCAACTGGAACCTAGTAAAGGATTCTGACATTGCTGTTGTTAGGAGAAGAGGATTAAAATCTTCCAACTTTCTACTGGAATACTTAGAAAATGTGAGAGAAAACAGGGCTATCTTGGCTATAACATGGTCTCCAGATAGATATAGATATCATATAGACAATCATATACATATCCGATTGGTGATAAGAGTAGAAAAATCTGGGAGGGAACTGGAGAAGGACTCTAAATCTCTCAACAGGTTTACCTGGGGGAGATTGTAGAGATGATATCTATCCAGAAAATGATGCCTTGCTAAACTCAGTGAAGTACCACATGTAGCATCAAGAAAAATATCCTGCCAAACTAGGAGAGAAATAAAGAAGTAAAGAAAAAAGAGAGGGACAGAGGGAGGAAGGAAGCAAGGAAGGATGCAAGGAAGGAAGGAAGGGAAGGAAACAGCTTACCTGTGAACAATTAGCCTATAGTGGCGTAGGTCAGACATTTATTCACCCAGCATTTGCTAAGAACCTACTCTATTGACCAAGTACCAAAGTTAAAAAGATGACTAAGATATAGTCCTTGCCTCAAAAACTTAATTTCTTGTAGGCAAACAGGCAAGTAAAGAGAAAACATAAAACTAGGGAGACACTGCTCTGTCAGAAGCAAGCCCAAAGGTTAAAGGCACCCCAAGAACAAACACCTATCTCAAACCTGGTCCGTGGCAATCAACTACTAATGGCATCTGAATGAAGGGATCTCTGAAAAAGTCCTACAGGGTAAGTAGAAGCTAGCCAAACAAAGGGAAGCAGTTTGAGGAAGAATATTCCAGGGAGGAGGGAGTGCATTTGAAAAGATTCCCAGGTAAGGGAGAGGTGCTATATGTATTGATACATCAGTATGAAATTAGAATGGGGATGATGGTAAGAGGTGAGACTGGAAAGAATGGTCTGTCAAGAGCTTTTTTGGGCTTGCAAAAGAATTTGTATTTTATCCTGAGATTAATGATGAGAATTTTAAGCAAGAAACCAAAATGGTCAGATTCAGATTTCTTTTTTAATTTAATTTAATTTTATTTTTTATTAAAGTATAACTGATAATTGGGAGATTGGGATTGACATATATATACTAACATGTATAAAATGGATAATAAGAACCTGCTGTATAAAAAAATTAAATAAAATTCAAAAAATAAATAAATAAATGAAAACAAAATATAGCTGATTTACAATGTTTCAGGTGAACAGAAAATTGATTCAACTATACGTACATAGTGAAGTAAGTCAAAGACAAATATCATATAATATCATTTATATGTGGAATCTAAACAAATGATACAAATGAACTTATTTACACAACAGAAATAGACTCACAGACATAAAAAACAAACTTATGGTTACCAAAGGGGAAAGGCAGAGGGAGGGATAAATTGGGAACTTGGGAGTGACCGATACATACTACTGTATATAAAATAGATAAACAGCAAGGACATACTATAGCACATGGAACTAGATTCACATTTTAAAACAATAATTGTGCCTAAATTATGAAGATGGACTGAAGGAGTACAAGACTGAAGGCAGGGGTGGGGAACAGTCAGGGGGCTTTTATAATAATCCAAGGAAAAATACTGAAGCTAGGGAGCTGAGAAAGAGGGGGGCATCAACAACTCCCAGCCCTAATCATCTACTTAAGGAATGTAGGTACTCAGGAAGGGAGAAAGATGGGATCTAGAGTCCTTTGGACCAGAATAGAGACACCATCCTATTTATTTTCCTTGGTCCCTGCTATTAAAAAAGGTTTGCTGAGAACCTTTGCTGACACTGAGAGGGTAAAGTTGATGGGCAATCATGTCCCCTGTACCCTATCAACATCATCCCCCTAGAAGCCATCAATTGCATGGTGTTGAAGAGACCGATTCAGCATCATACTGAAAGGATAAGGCACTTAGGGGGACTCTTTCTCTCCATCCCCGCAGAGCTTACCAATCTCTTCAACTTGGGTCTATGTGTCCACAGAAAACAATGTGCAATAGAGTTATTGCATCAGTTCCCGAACATAGCCTATAAATGATGATATTTTTTGTCTTAAACAATGTATGACCAGTGCTCAGTACTGAACTTTTCCCAAAACATCCTGAACTCAGCCCATTAATGAGACCACAGCAACAGCAAGCAGGAGCCTATGCCTCGGGGCCACGGTCACTGCAAGAGATACCTAAGTCCCATCAGGAACAAGACGACTATATCTGTTTACCTTCCTCCTGGATCAGCAAGGAGTCTCAGCTGGTTTGAGGCAACAAATCTACCTGAAACCAACTGAACTTATTATAACAGGCAGGAGGGGAAAGGATAGCAGCTGGACTGTTGGAAAATGGGAGAAAGGAGGAAATTCAAAGAAACTCCATTTCAACTTACCATCGTTGGGATGTGTTTGTTTGTTTGTTTGGGGAAAAACAACACTGAGGGCAAGCAGTCAGGTCTAATAAAACGTATAGTCTCAACATCCCTTTCTCCACTTTCCCAATCTGCACTTGCATTTCAGAACCAGGTCTACACTGCTTTAGTCAGAGTCCCTCTGCCTCGTGAGTAATTAATTCACAGAGCCTTCTCAAGTCCTCAGGAACTGTCTACTACTAGCTCAAGGCCTCAGTGGAGAGTATGCAGAACCCTGAGATTGGATCCATATGAGTTTCCAACAACAGCCAAGCCCTCCCCAATCAGCCAAGCCAACCTTGCTACACCTCCCACCCCTTCTCTAACCCTGCCTGTGACAGTGCTGTTTTGAAATCCTATCTGATCAGGCACGACTTCTCAGCTACACCATTTTCTGTTCTTTTTAAGATGGTGGGCAAGCATGGGTGTAAGAATGGCAACTGTAAGCTTTCCAAGGCATCCTCCCACTCAGAAACGAGCCTTTCATCTCATCACCTGTTTCAGAGGAAACAGCTGGAAGTACACGGAGTTGTGTTTTGTGTGGATGTCAAATATACCACTCTGCACTGTCAAGATGTTGCATCATCGCCTTTGTCCTGTGCTCGGCATGTTGCCAAGGAAAGGAGGGTTTCAGGATGTGGGGCAGTGGAAGGACTGCCCAACTGGACACTTCGATCCGGTCTCATAGACAGAAGGATATGAGCCTCTTACCTGGAATGATTTGAAGAACTTCCCGACTTCCCTTCGCTTCCAGACCTAGTCCAAAGTATCTCCCGATCAGTTCTCTATGATGTCTGAATGTCCACCATGATATATCATTCTGAGTAATAATATTGCTTTCCAATAGTCTGCTATCAAAATGTAAACCAGTACAAGAAGGATTTTGGTTTCAGGCTTTAATCAGTCATTAGCCTGTCAGGTTTCCACCTAGCAAATCTGAGACACATGGAACAGGACAAAAAGCTAGAGTTATTTAGGTACTGGGTGCCCAGGTGAGGAAAGATTACATAAGACATAGGACAGGTCTTACTTTACAATTGAAAAGGAGTGTTAGTAGAGAAGGTGAGGCGACAAATAAAGGCAAACAGCAACAACATGTATATCCCTCACTTCGCCATTTGTTCAAGGCCGGTCTTGACCCCAGGCTCAATCTCCACTGATTTTAGTGCTGAAGAAATTTCAAAAGAAATGCGGGGCAAAGGTTCACTCTCAAGTACAACTGAACCACATTTCCTTCTAACAAAGTGGCATGTGGATTGATATTTTTATATCAATGTATCAATGGAAAGACATCTCTGTTTTTTACAAGGACCATATCAGCGATTCTGTCAGACTTTCAGAAAATGTTAGTTTGTTGGCATTTAAATTTTATCTTCTCTGCCTGCACGTCTACCTACCCGCAACTGGGAAAAAAAGCTTTTCTGTCTAGTCATTAATGATGTATATACAGTCACTTAAAGAGAACTAGAGGACTCATTCTTCAAGGAAGCATGCTGGGGTCTTTTTCTTTGTAAAACAAATAACTGCTTCCAAATGTATATGCCATTTAAAGTGTTTTCTACATTGGGCTTTCTAGTACCCTTCTTAGAGAAGTAAGATCTCAGCAGAATGTCACATTTTTTACTGAATTAAGTAAGTAGGTTTAATTTGGGGCAGGAGGAGGGGGAGAGCTTCAAGTTACCAAGAGCAATTTTAGGATCTCCTTCTGCAGTTATCTGCTTAAATGGAACACTCAAGGTTGTAGTCTGCCTAAAGAGAGGGGATCCTGACACAGATGACCCAAGGAGCTCTCTTCCAAGGCTCAAGCACCATAATCCTAAATCCTGGTCCTTCCTTTTTGGATCCTTTGACAAAGCAAGAAAGCAGAATATCTTGTCCATCCTGTTCTCCTAGCGTGCTGTGTAATCTAATAGGCTAAAAGCCCTGGTTTGCATAAAAAGTAAATCGGAGGAATCCTTCTCCACAAATTCTGAACAGAGCCCATCTTGATAAATAAAATGTGACATTCATAACAAACAAACCAAAAAGCAGATAAAGGATGAGAGCCCTCAGCATTAATGCTGGAAAACCTTTGGCGATAAATAATATTATAATAAAAGATATTATAACGCGTTGTCATTTGTAGGGAGAAATGTAATATAGTCTGAGGAGGAAGATAGATGGCTCAAGTTGTTTCTCTGACAGTGGAAGTAATAGCTATTGAATGTTATGTTTAGTATATCACAAAATCAGTGTTAGAAGGCAAGACAGCCCTGAAGCTTTCCTGAAGTCCACATTCAGCCTTTTGACATCAGCAAGGAAAATCGCCTGGAATGCAGCTCACCTGGGATGGAGAGCCTCAACTTAAACCAAATCAGAAGAGACAGAGCTTCCCCTTGGCCCTCAGCCTGAAGTGGAAATGAACTTGGGGGTGACTGGAGAATGTCTTTCTTCAGCCCCCTGTGTACCTGCCATCCCCAAGGGGCTCCTGCCAGTTGCAGGAGCCAAGCTTTAAAGCTTGAATTCATGTAACACTGGAAACTTTTCTGAGGATGATGGGCACTAGCTCTCTTTATACATGGAGGAGCCATGGACCAATTCAGAATCCCTTTAGAGGTACTGAAAATCCTCCATCTTCTCACCCTACCAAAAAAATCTACGCATGTTCCTACCACATTCCTGACCCCCCCATTATTTATTATGTAAGTTATATCCCATCCACCTGAAGGAGAAGAGAGAGTCATGTGTATCTATGAGACAATAGAGACTGACCTCCCCACATTTACGAGCTGGAGCCGTGCAGCCTTGCTCATTGTAGGGACAGGAAAGCCAGTGGGCAGAAATAATTCAACCAAGTGCTCACACAGGAGGGGGCTTCACTTATGCCAAATGATGCAAAAAGAACACTATTTTATTTACTTTGTTTTTGGTGAATTTTTTGTCAGGAAAACCCACTAACAAAACACCTGGTCAAAATGCATCCAAATGATTTTTTTTCATTCTGAAGCAGCCTAGAGGATGAATTTGAGAAAGGATTCGGACAGTCCTCAGCCTCTGCTTTTCAGGAGTTGTAACAGTGGTACTAGAATCTGAGCACTGTTACTTCTGGGCTTCATAGTCTGGAAGAATAGGACCCTGGGACTCTGTGATACAACTGGGCTCAGATGATTGGAGGAGGATGACTAGGAAAAAAGATATATCTGGGGCTTCCCTGGTGGCGCAGTGGTTGAGAGTCTGCCTGCCGATGCCAGACAGATATTGAGAATCTTCTATGCAGAGGGTTCTGTACTAAGTGTTCTGTGGGGTATAAAGGCAGCCCAATCCCTGCTCTCAAAAAGAGTGAAGAGATACACACTCTTGAAAATAAGACTATGACCAGGCAGTACAGTCTTTGCTCCCTCAACAAGATCAGTGAACCTAGTTCTGATGCCCATCACCAGTTTCCACTCAATGCACAGGAAAGGCATCTTGAAATAGTGGTTAACAGCCTGAGCTTCGAAATCTTAGGTACTTGACTCTGTATCGTACTTTGACTACTTAATAGTTCTGGGATACTTGGCGAGTTATCTTAAGCTCTTTGAGAACTGGGTTTCATTATATTAAAAAACAGACAATCTTTGTTGCTAATTCATGGGACAATTTAATGAGTTAATGGATGTAAAGCACTTAGCACAGCATATAGTAAATGCTCAATAAGTGTTAGCTGAAAGGAAGTTGAAGATATGCCAGACACTGCTTGAAGCTGGCTACCCAGATGGTTAATATGTTGCTCTCCAGGAGCTTAGAGAATAATAACTCAAAGTCAAATAACTGTAGCAAAATGGCAAAAACACATAGTGAGTTGCCTGTTTTTGTTAAGATATTTGAAATGACATAACTTCCCTTTTTTGGATTGTTTCTTTTAAGGGGTTTTTTGAGACTGGGAGATTCCATCTTTCAAGCATGTACAAATGAGGTTACTTGGTTTAATGAAAGGCCCCCAGGTAGAGAAGTAGGGCTTGTGATTCTAAACCATCCCATCCCAGCTCCATCTAAGGCCAAGTGTGTGACCCGTGGAGGTTAATGAGTTAATTAATTAAAACATTTTTTAAGTATCTACTATGAGTCGGGCACTATGATTGGTGCCAGAGGTATAGCAGTTACAGCATAAGTTGCTAGTGTTCACCAGTATACATGCTCTCCTTTGCTTCCTGAGCACACAAAAGGGCTACATTTCCCAGCTTCCCTTGCAGTTAGGTAAAGCCACGTGGCTTGAGTTCTGGCCAATGGAATGTGAGCAGAAGTGAGGTGCTCCACTTTCAAGTCTGACTCATAGAAACCTCCCACCAATTATCACTTTCTCATTCCACATCTACCAGGTAAATCAGAAGCCCTTTAGGGACCCAGAGGAAGATGCAGCCACAGATGGAGACTTGAGTCCTTGAAACTTGGGCGCAGGTTAGACTGTGATATGAATGAGAATTGGACTTTTGTGCTAAGTCACTGAGATTTGGAAGTTTATCTGCTACAACAATTAGGGTTATTTTTCATACCTAATAAAGCAATGAACAAGATTGACTTGACGCTGGCCTTGTGGCAGACTGTTAAAAATGAACAATTAAATAAGTAATCATAATGTAATGTGATGCATGTTAGGGCAGTGAAAAGACAGAGAAATGGAAGCAGACAATAGGATGACCGAAGCTACTCAAGGAGTTAGAGAAATCCTCAGAAAAGGTGCAGTTATGGTGAGACTTGGTGTATTAGTCAGCTCTGGCTGCCATAACAAAGTACCTTGGGCTGGGTGGCTTAAACAATGGAAATTTATTTATTCTCAATTCGAGAGGGGGAAGTTCAAGATCAAGGTGTCAGTAGAGTCAGTTTCATTGTGAAGCTTCTCTCCTTGACTTGCAGACAGCTGCCTCTTCCCTGTGTCCTCACTCGGTCTTTCCACAATGTGTATACATGCCCATGTCCTAATCTCTTCTTGTCCTTACACGGGTCATATTGGATTAGGGCCCACCTTTATGACCTCATTTTACCAGAATTATCTCTTCCTTCCTTCCATTCTTTCTTTCTTTTTATTTATTTATTTATTTATTTGGTTGGTTGGTTGGCTGGTTGGTTGCACCAGGTCTTAGTTGCAGCAGGTGGACTCCTTAGTTGTGGCATGCATGTGGGATCTAGTTCCCTGACCAGGGATCAAACCTGGGTCCCCTGCGTTGGGAGGGCAGAGTCTTAACCACTGCAACACCAGGGGAGTCTACCAGAATTATGTCTTTAAAGACCCTATCTCCAAATACAGTCACATTCTGAGGTACTGGGAGTTAGGACTTCAACATATGAATGCAACCCATAACAGATGGGTAAGGGTTAGCCAGTTGAAGGATTAAGGTGAACTTCAGGTTCTCTATCTGGTCCAATGATGAGAACTAGCACAGAGAAGGCAGGAGGATGAGGCAAGAGCTCACATTTCTAAGAAGCAAGGTGCTAGAGCTATTCAAGGGAAGATTCAGATCACAGCCTGACAGCAGTGCTTTGATTGCAGATTTGGAACTTAAGATACTAAAAATCAAATTGCGGAAAGGCAGGAAGCGGCAGCACACCTTGGCTCTTTAGAGGTGGAAGGAGATTGACTGCAGCTGTGGTTTGTGGACCCAGAGCCTGCATAGGGCTACTCTGCTTGCTAAGAAATCCCAGGAGGGTCTTTTAGAGTAAAGATTGGCCCCAGAAGTCAGATCACAGAATGATAGCTACCCAGTTATGTGCAGAGATTGAAGATCAGTGGATGAAAGATCAATCTGAATAAATGATCTATTAATACATACAACAGTTTCCTAGCAATTAATCTCCAGGAGGATGACAGCACGCCAGTTACAGTGAACTGCTGATGGTGATTGACATAATGGGATCGTCTGCAGCTGCCAGGATGCTGAGTGAGTGATATTCACATTTATTTTCCTGCTTAGATTGAGTGGTTTCTGGGGCAGCTCTGGAGTTTAGGGCTGAAAACATACTGCTTAGTCTCTTCTAAGAGAAGGTGTACATAAGCAGATCCAGGACCAACCTCTGATCTACTGGAAGAAAAAATGAGGGACCTTTCTTCTCTCCCAAGTGATTAGTGAGATCTTTGAAATATGGAGCTTAGTAGAGGGATTTGGAGAGCCTTGCTCAGAAATGAGAAATGTTACCCCACATTGGAGGGCTGTCATTGTGAAAGGAAAGAACTGTATATCTATGAGGAATATGTGCTTATGAATATTTTTTTCCCTTGGGTTTTTCAGAAGAATGCCATGAATGAACCTTGCTCCTCCAACATACATGACCCCACACTTTTGGTCTTTCTAAGCTTAGAATTTTAAATGTCTGCCTAGTGAATCCCTACTTATTCTTCAAAGGCCATCTCATCAGCTCATAACCTCTCTTAAAAGACCTTTCCCAGGTACTTTCAATGCTCCTCCCAAAATATGTCCCCAATCCATCCACATTTCTCTATGTCCACACCTACCATCTTAGTCCAAGTCAACATTATCACTTGCCTGCACTACTTCAAGAGCCTCCTACCTGGTCTCCCTGCATATAGCCTTACCCTCTATGGTCTAGTCTTCACACAACAGCCAGAATTATGTTTTAAGTAAATACCAATGTGTATTATTACTACCGTACCCAGAGTAAAATTTCACTCTAACACTTACCATGGCCCACACAGCCCTACGTAAGCTGGCTCCTGTACTTTCATCTCTTACCAAGCTCCCCAAAGCTCCTGCTACACCAGGATAACATCAGATTTATCGGCTCCATGGAGCCTTACTTTTGCTGTCCTTCCTCCCTAACACCCTCTTCTCTCAACTCTCACAGCTCAGAGCTCCCTATGATTGTTTCCTCAGCATTTATACATCTCGGCTCCTCAAAGAGGCATATCTGCACCAACCCAGCAGGTATCTGCGACTTCCTTACCCCCAGTCACTATCATATTACCCTGTTTATTGCCTTCACAGCACTCATCACTGTGTGGAATTATATATATATATATTTTAAATATATATATATATATTTATATATAAATATATATATATATATTATATATTTATATATATAAATAAATATATATATATATATTTTAAAGTTGTTCATTACATGTCTTTGCCCAGTAGAAGTTAAACTCAATAAAAATAGACAGCTGAATGAGATGATTGTGAGAAAGTAAGGGGAGACACAAGGAATCCTGCTCTTTCCTTAAAGGAAGAAGCCCCTCTTTTTTCTGACATTATTTGCATTTCCCAGCATGCAGCCAAGTACCGGACATATAGCAAGTGTTCAAGTATTTTTAGAATGAATGAATGAATGAATGGCATAATCAATCATTTACTCCTCTGAATTTCCATCTCTGTAAAGACATTCACTACATTGTAGAGTAGGGATTTGTCAGACGCTCTTTCTCTCAACCTTGATTATGAGCTCCTTATAGAGAGGATCATGTATCATGAAATGATGTGTACTAAAGCAGAGGACACTGAGTTATCCATGTAGTCAGTACTGCTCAAACTTTACTGGGTGAGCAAATCAGCAGGGGATCCTGTTAAAATGCAGTTTCCGATTCATAGTCTGGAGTGGGACTCAAGATTCTGCATTTCTAACAGGCTTCCAAATGATGCCAATGCTGCCAGCACTCAGCATATTTTGAGTCAAAAGGCATATTTTGGGTGGATGCTTTAAAATGTTATTTTTCCTTCCCTTTGTATTTGTTACAGAGCCTCCACACAGCTCTGTATCAAATTAGTACATATTAAGTGAATGAATAAATGAATGAGTCAAATACTCTCAAATTTACAGGAAGTGAAATTTAGTCTTAAAGAGTTAAGCAATGTGCCTACCTAAGACATCACAGTTTGGTCTAGAATCCTTGCTCTCTTTACTGAGTCACACGTCCTCCAACCAGCTGCCTCCTAGGATTGAGGTTTAGAGGTTCAAGGGCATTAAGCATAAGCTTCTGAGTACAGAGTAGCCCCCCACCCCATAACAAATGTCAAAGCTGGGGGGAGCCCTGACAGGAGAAGGGGGCCATTGCTTGGTAACTACCCAGTGCATTCATACCCCTGCAGGCTGTCAGGATTTTCATGGTCTGCCCAGACTGGAGGGGTAACATCCAAGAAATCTTTCTCTGCCAGGAAAGCAGACAGACATTTCTTCTTGGCACAATCCATCACGTCATGACACATAAGCCAATTGCTGAAGGCGCCCGACGGAGACCTGAGGGGAGATACATAGTTTTATTAGGTTGAAGAGGAACATCCCCATGACCTGAGATTATGAAGCAAGGGGCAGACCCAAGGGCAGGTGGACCCTCTTGCATTGCTCCCAAGAGGCTTGGAAACAAAGACTGCCCTGCAGGTTAAGCCTCTGCTCCAAATTAGCTCAGAAATGGTTCCACCTGGGCAGATGGGCCCTTAATTCACACCCCATCTGACAGCACTGGAGCTGACTGGGCACTCTTCATACAAAAGTACACACTACATCCTAGTACCATGGGATCTGCCTGAGAAGAATCTGTGTTGACTAGCAGGCTGCTGAGCAGAAAGAATAGCCCAGGAGACAGGTGTGCACAGTTGTTCCTATGTGCCCAGCAGGAAAACAGGCATTGGCTCTAGGGAGAGGATATGGAACACACAAAAGAAGCATATGTTGCCAAAAACTGGACCCAACTGGAAGCTTTTTCCAGACTCTTTCCTTTCATCATTATTTCCATCCCTGTTGGTCTTGAAAAGCAGTGATTGTTACCTTGGTCCTTCCGATCAGTCATTTAGAGTAGAATTAAGACACACTTGCAGGAAAAGCTCCAGAATCAAGGCTTCCAGACTCTCAAGAATTGTATCACTCCCTGCTTTCCAGATGACTCCAAGAACTTAGGAAATTTGAATGATTCAAAGAATTGACATAAAGAAAGTGTACAGCTATTTTGTCCCTTTGCTGTGAGCAGAAAGAAAAACAAAGTGCGGGATGTCTATAGGGCACTTCAGTCAGATAGTCAGATAGACTTCCTGACTGTGCACACGTCGAGATCTTGGAACACAAGCTGCCTCCCTGCAGCACTGATAGACAACCTACTACTGGAAATATGGTCCAGAAACAACAACAGCACCTGGGAGAGGGTTGAAAATGCAGAGTCTCAGGCCTCTTCCCAGACCCAGACGCTCCTCCAACTAGGGTAATAGCCACAATCCTGACCAAGGGTGAGGAGATGGACAAATGAGGATTCAAGTTCCCTGAGATTTTCTCATCGAAACCCTTTTCTCCGCCATCCTGATTATGGGTCCCCAGTTACTGTGCAAGAGAAAAACCTGCATTTCTGCTTTATCCCCAAAAGACAGCAATTTTTCAATTCTTAAGCACTGAAAGCAGACAAGTGAGATAAGCTCAAATTTCCCCCATGAATCAAAAATGAAACCAAGAGTAGCTTCTTTCCTTTACAGAAGAGCAGGATCCATTGTGTCTCTCTTGCTTTCTCACAACCATCTCCTTCAGCTCTGTCTGCCCCGAACTTCCCTCTTTTTCCTCCCCGATTCCTTAACTCAGAACAGTTGCTGGCAGGGAAACCTGGTTCATCAAGGCAAGGGGGTCTCTGCACCCCTGAGGGTTTGTTTGAGTGGTTCTGACCAGGAAGGGGTCCTCCCTGTCTCCATCTCTCCAGATGGCTCTCAGATTCCGGTCCCTCCCTGCCATGTGCTCCCCCTACACTGCCCTTCTGCCTGAGGCTTCTCCAGAGCTCTGGGCTGTGGGGAGCACATCCTTCTGTCACTGTGAGTGCTTACCATCCCCAGCTCTCTCTGGCTTTAACCCCTCTTTTGCCTGGCTGCACACCACTCCTTCACTCCTCAGGGAACCAGAATGGCAGATGGCAGCTTGGTGTTTGGGACATCTTCACAGGTGAGTGCATATGCCCCAATCTGGAAAGAATCCTATTGGCCGCTCTTTGTAGACTGAAAATTTGTACGCTTAGAGGCGATGTGGGGTAGTGAGAACATATCAGACTGGCTGGAATTCAAATCCCAGCACTGCCATTTAAAATTTTGGTGACCCTGAGCAACTATTGGATGTAAATTTTTTCTTTGGATTCTTTAGCTGGGAATTGAGGATCATTATACCCACTTCCTGGCATGATACCTGGCACATAACCCATCAGTTTTCCTAGGTTTTTCCTCCTTCCCCAAAACCTCTCCTGGTCGACTGGGAGCTGCATACCGGTTAACACAACTGTCTCTGGTTCTGGGTATGCAAGCTGCATGCCTCACTCTTTACTCTTCATGTCCACAGACAGTCCTTTCTTTCCAAAGACTAGTGGTCAGTGTACCTGGGGCTCCTAGAAATGGCCTGTCCTTTTCTGTGCAAAATCGTTCTGGAAATTTTAACCCTTCACAGAAGAACTAATTCACTATCACACTTTTAGAAGCTTTGGGGCAGGAAAGACTCCCAGGAACCCAGAGCACACAGCCACCTGCCTGTGCCCAGGTGTTCACTCAGGTGACTCAACTTTATGTTCAGCTTTTAGCCACTACCTGATGTCTTCATTGCTGGAAAAACAAACAAACAAACAAAAAAGAAACCTGGACAGATCAACTGAGATTTAATTAATATTCTACAATTAATCCAAAATAATTATTGTGGTCTTTTAATTAAGGATTGATGTGGGAAAAATGGAAATCATAAGAATAGTTATATAACGATTTCTTTCCTCAGGGAGGCTTTGACTTGCTCTTCTCAGGAGATATGAACCCAACATAACAGTTTTATTAGCTCTTATTAAAGCTTTGATACATGCACTTCAAAGAAGTGGCTGTTCTCCTTTTCATCTGAAGTACAGGAATCTTCTTTGGCACCTGGGCTGTCTGGAGGGGCAGCTGCTCTCTGTAGAGCTCAGAGCCGAGACCCTGGAACAAACGGAACTTTCTGACAGCCCCAATCCTCTCTAAAGCTATTTATTTTCCTTTTTTCTATCTTCTCCAACAGAGTTATCAGGTGGGGGATGGACAATGTGACAGGGGTTTCTATAATCAGGGTCAAGCACACTTTAGGAGTCAGTAGAGGTGGCCTGACTCAGAGAACAAACTGTAATCCCAGAGCTGGGAGCAACTGTGGTGATCCCCTAGCCATTTACCCATTCTGTGCTAGAATCTTCTCAGCAACATCTGGTCCTCAGGTGTCACCTAACCTCTACTTTTAAGCCTATCAGTGATCAGGAGCTGGCTAACTTGGAAGTCTGCCTTGTCCACATCTAGGTACTGCCAACTATTTATTTTTAATCTTCTGTACATTGAGTCAATATCCATTCCTGCATCCCACCATTCACAGGCCCCAGTTCTATCCTCTGGAACACAACTGAGTAATCCAATTAATCTTCTCTATGGGACTCTTTCAAATATATAAAGCCAGCTGTTATTACTTCCCAAAATGTTCTCTTTCTAAATGCATTGCCAACATAATCAATCTTCTGTTGACAAGATGTCCAGACACTTCTCAGTGTTCTGGTCTCCATTCTTCTATTTGTCAGTGTCCTTCCCAAGTATGGAGCCCAGAACGGACTACAGTGCTCTGAGTGACCTCTAACTAGGAGAGAGGAAGGCAGGGCCCTCATGTTATTTGTGTATAAATATATAACAAGGTAGAGAAATATACATATATTTCCTGGTAAAGTCTATGGTCATCTAAAACTCACCTAAATATTTCTTCTATGAGCTACGTTCAAAACAATTCTTCCTTATCCTCTATTTGTGAAATTGAATTTTCAAACCTAAAAACATTTATCCTTGTTATATTTATCTTGTTAGTTTCAACCTATCTTTCCAGATATCAAGATTTTTTAAACTTATTTATATCATTTGTCATATTAGCTGACCTCTGTTTCAGGTCATCACAAATTCTATAAGTACATGGTCAATGCTTCATCTGAGTCATTGATCAATTCTTGGAACATTACAGAGACCAGCAAATGCCCTTTAAGTTGCTGCTAGAGACCTCCCTCCCCTTAGATATCATTCCAGAGGTCAACTCTCTTTTGAATGGTGTTGCACTCTGAGCCTCAACTCTACACACAGCCTGTATTTTCCCGGTCATTCCAGAGGATGTCAAAAGAAACTCTGTCATAGACTTTACTACATTGTTATTCTTTACTTCTATACTACCCACCCCGCCACCACCATCATCCCTGTCTGCCAGACTAATAAAGATGTCAAGAAAGGAGCTGAATGTTATTTGGCATGGCTTGCTTTTAGGAAATCATGGATGCTTCTAAGCATCATCTCTTTATTTCTTGTGTGTTCACAAACTATCTGCTTAATAAGATGCTGTAAGATTTTTCCAAGAGTGAGCATCAAGGTCACTTGCCTATAGTTTTTATTATTCACATTTCCCCCTTTTGTGAAACCGAGGGCAGCCTTTGCCTATTAATCCAGTTCCTCATGATTGAAGATGATAGGATCAAGACTACCCAGAAAAAAAAAAAAAAAAAAAAAACTTCCCAGGGCTATATGTCAGATATTCAATTCAGAGTCCAAAGAATTGGAGACTCTGCATTTTAAAACATATTTCTTAGCCAGAGTGAGAAAGAGATACACACACAGAGCCCAAGCATTAAAGAGTTCTCCTGAACACCTTAAAGATTTACCATCTAGGCCTGAGAAGCTGCAGGAAGACCTAGCATAAAGGTAAACTCCTAGCTTTATCCCCAACTAGCAATTAGTTTCTCTGGTTTCAGTTTCCTCATCTGTAAAATGATGGGATATATTCTAGTTCTAAGCTTTAGTGACATACGAGGTTAGTTACTAAGGGTGACCAGACAGGTGGCTAGATTTACATACCAGGGCCTGACCCCTCAACCTTTTGTGGATGGTTTAAATAGCTATGACGTCTTCATTTGCCTTCTGGACACAAGCATGCACAAACAAATATGCACACACATGCTCACACACATCAGCATCCACAATCATTAACTGTTTTTCTTTCCAGTACGTGCATTTGATGAGAATTAAATCCATTGTTCTATCTCTGTGTTATAATGAATGTGTTCTAAGAAGTAGTTATAGCACCATCTGTCAAGGATGTATTAATAATGCCTTTTAAGACATTCTTTGTACTATGTTCCTAAAGGACAGCACTGGATCTAGATAACATTTATTAAATATTAGAAATAGTGTCAAATAACTTCACACACAAGTAAGGTTGGAGAGTGTGTGTGTTAGCACACATGTGTATTTCTAAGGAGAATAACAAAATCCGGTGAGAACAGAAATATTTTGTGATATTCTGTCAAATTCAACATACCCTATTTATGTTCCCTGAAACCTTCCAGGGCATATCTATTTATCCAAACATAACTGCAGTAAGTAAAATACAGGGAGGCCAGAAAGGCATACACACACACACACACACACACACACACACACACACACTCACACTCACTACCAGCACTACCAAGAGGCTTCTGCCAAAGAGGAGATTAAGAAAGATGTTGTAGAATTTAGCTCAATGAGCTAGGAAAAACCCCCTCTAGGATATTACAAAGAACATTGGGATATCTCTCCTATCTTTACTTTCTAGCTTAGATCTAAGTGCAAAGATCTAAACATGTTTCTCAGTCCTCCAGCTGATAAGAATCACCTGTAGAACCTTTCTAACCTGTGCATGCCTAAGCCAAAATTTAGACCTACCCTCCCTGTGGAACTTAATTGCTAAACATGTTAATTTTGTAAAATCTATGCTACAAACCTCCAGTAGATTTGACAGGAATCCTGAATCCCCTTACCATGGCCGCTGCCACCTTTGATAAATACCAAGGAATATTTAATGTACAAAAACACTCCATTGTACTGAAAGTCAATATGATGGTGTGGCTGGGTATATAGTCTCTAAAGCCAAACTTTTGGGTTCAAATGTCTCAACTACCTTCAGTAATCTCTGTACATCCATTTCCTCTGCCATGAAACAGAGCTACTAACAGCACTCCTGTTAAGAACAAATGAGTTAACATAAATAAAGGATTGGTTTTTCCTATATGGTTAGCATTCATAAACGTAAACTCCTTTAGGCAAATGTACCTAATCCTAACTTCTAGGATCTGGGTTGGCACATGTAACCATGTTTTCTGGTGAAACCATGACCCACTTGACCATGCACTGCCATGTATTTGATTTTCTTCCTGCTCTGTCTCAGTTCCTTTTCACCTCCATCTTGCTTTCCTGGGATTGCCTCTTCCACGAACACACAATAAAGCATTTACCATAAGTTATGCCTCAAGCTCTGTTTTCCAGGGAACTAAACAAAAATTTGAAGATTACCAAGATAAACTGGCATAGAGTGTTATTATGCTTTTGAATAGAAAACATAAATATCCATAATTGGAATCTGAACAATCATCAAATGTAACCAAGTTTGCCTAAGACTTGAGGGTTAAAGTAGGGGCCAGTCTAGAAGGCAGAACCCAACCCCGTGCTCCTTCCCCAATACCCCCAGTGAAAACTGCCAGAGAAAAAGTTCAGTTCAAGATCAAGAAGGCCTTTCCCCTGATGACAGCCCTGGAGGTGACTAGGAAGAGTGAGTCTGGTTTTAGAAAAGCCCAAGACCTTAGGAGCCTGCCCTGTGGACCAACGCTATACTGGAAAGTGGTAAGAAGCTCCATAATTTGAGGGCTTACTTGACTCCCCAGGAATTGCTCCTAGGTCATGGGATCCAAGGTCCACCTAGGAGAAAGAGAGAGCTCATGGGAAACCAGGAGTCTATGTAGCTTAATCTCACAAAGTGTATTATTTCTTCTCCCAACTCAATACAGGGCAAAAGCTATTTGCATGGGTCCTGCCTTACGTTCCTGAATTTGGCTAAGGACTGGAATGGCCTACACTCAAAAGTGGGACTCTTCAGTAGGGAGGAACAGGGACTGAGACACTTAGATAAGGTTTATACTGTGAGATCATAGGACCCTATGAGAAAGTGTTTCTGTAACCCAAACATTTGTCTAAGCATATTCATGGTAAAACACTACATATGTGGGATTCCAGAGAGAAATGAGGGGGAAGGGCCATGGTGCCCAGAGTTGTGTTTAATGTTAAAATCCTCAGCCCTCTGGGTAATAGCAGCAGAATGCAAATGGAAGAAAACACCAGCCGCAAGAATCATTTCTCCTTCCACCTCCTCAGTTTGCCTGAGGCGATTACACTCACTGCATCTTCTTCCATGTCCTAAAATAGTTAACCTTGGTCCCTGCCCACACAGAAAGTGTATGAAGAGCCCAGTATCAAGGCCAAGAATTGCCTCAGCAACCAAAGTCCTCATTACTGGAGCCCACACCCATGCCCCTGCTTTTACTTCCTGGTTCCATCTCTGAGCTTTAGTACTTCTACTGGTTTCTAACATTTTGCCTGGAATTTGAAATTATCTCTCTCTCTGCCTCTCTCTCTCTCTCTCTCTCTCTTTTTTTTTTTTTTGTACCTTTGGTATCTTAGTTCTTTTCCATATAACTGGATTTGACCATCAGTCAACCCTGCTCTCCTTGGTCAGGTATAACTGGACTTTGGCTGACCCACCTGATTTAACAGACTTCCCCGGCCCAGTATTAGCAACTGAATTTCAACTCTGACCCTATGCTCCCCCAAATCTCTATTCAAACACACATACATACACACACACTCCAGAGTGATAAGTGACCCATTTTGCAACAGCGTTTTAAGAGAGACAAAAACTGTCTAATTCTGTTTGTGAGTTTCCACGCTAGATCTATTACCCCCCATCATAGTGTAAAGTCCAAATGAATCACGAGACAGCCTGGCTGCACTCAGTGGTCCTCGGCACACAAGTTCTTTGGTGAGAGGAGACCTAAGCAACGCTCCATGACCCTGCTGATGTCAAGCTGATTTATCCCCAGCTCCCTCCACTTCTACTCCATTACCCAAATGTCAGGAGACCAGAAGCCTCATTTTGCCATTGACAATAAAGGAAAAGAGAAGTGATGATGGGAAATAGATGAAATCAAAAAGGGGAAAACAAAGTTGTCTCTGGGTCTCCATTTGTACGAGACCCTACTCGCTACCTGCATTTAAGCCCAACCACTGTTGTGCATGGATTCTCACTGATGAGGTAAAAAGTTTCTAGAGCCACCAAATTCACATTACTTAAGCAAGATTGAACGGTTTAAAATTTCAGTGTTGTCCGCCAAAAAAATAATAACAGGAAGTTGTCTAGAGCAGAATGTGCTGACAGCAGTAATGTTTTGGCAATAATTCATGTGTAGGAGATGATGCTCTGGAAGTCAGCCCAGCAGGCTAATGTAGGTTGGGGATGCTCTCCTACTGATGGCCAAATAATTGATTGGCATTTCTGCCCCATCATGAAATCAGCTCGCAAATGAAGTGGAGGTGGTTCCAAAAAGGAGGAAAATTGAAGAAGAACAAGGGAATGAAGGGTGATGAGCAGTGCTGCCCAGAGAAATTTGGGCAGAAAGACCAAAATAACATTTTCAAGCTCGGTTTCCAACCTAAGCCAACCCCCATCTTGATTTTCTGCTATAATTTTAAAAGCTAAAAACAAAACAAAAAAAACCTAATAATCTAATAAAGGCGATATTATCTACTCATTCTATCTTCCACTTGGAACCAGATCTCCCTCCCAAATAAATTGGCTGCCTCTTTCTAATTGTTCTGACAATAAGATCCATAAAACCAATGAATGCTTCTCGGTGCACACAGAGCTGAGTGCTTCTCTGTCCTCATTGGTAGATGTGCCATCCACTCGATGTCAGTAAAGAAGCAACGTGCCTCTCTGTCTGTCTCCCCAGGCTGGATTCAGCCTGCCATTCAGGATGTTTTAGGGTCTCCTCTGTCCATGAGTCAGAAAAGGAAAATTCATTTCTGAATTATGATCTATGGAATGTAATTAGATAAAGAAATATGCTCCCTCCAACTATATAATGCATAACAAAACAAAATGGAAATAAATTTGTAAATTGTACGTGTTAAGTTTCCTGAATTTCTTGTGGATAATTAAAAGATTTTGAAGTAAATATCCTCAATCTTTTTTTTGCATCTTTATTGGAGTATAATTGCTTTACAATGTTGTGTTAGTTTCTACTGTACAACAAAGTGAATCAGCTGTATGTATACATATATCCCCATATCCCCTCCCTCTTGAACCTCCCTCCCACCCTCCCTATCCCACCCCTCTAGGTTGTCACAGAGCATCGAGTTGATCTCCCTGTGCTATGCAGCAGCTTCCCACTAGCCATCCATTTTACATTTGGTAGTGTATATATGTCAAGGCTACTCTCTCACTTCATCCCAGCTTCCCCTTCACCCCCTCTCCATGTCCTCAAGTCCGTTCTCTACATCTGCGTCTTGATTCCTGCCCTGCCACTAGGTTCATCAGTACCATTTTTTTAGATTGCTTATATATGCGTTAGCATACAGTATTTGTTTTTCTCTTTCTGACTTACTTCACTCTGTATGACAGATTCTAGGTCCATCCACCTCACTGCAAATAACTCAATTTCATTCCTTTTATGGCTGAGTAGTATTCCGTTGTATATATATGTCACATCTTCTTTATCCATTCTTCTATTGATGGACATTTAGGTTGCTTCCATACCCTGGCTATTGTAAATAGTGCTGTAATGAACACTGTGGCACATGTATCTTTTTGAATTACAGTGTTCTCAGAGTATATGCCCAGTAGTGGGATTGCTGGGTCATATGGTAGTTCTATTTTTAGTTTTTAAGGAACCTCCATACTGTTCTCCATAGTGGCTGCATCAATCTACATTCCCACCAGCCATGCAGGAGAGTTCCCTTTTTTCCGCACGTTCTCCTGGATTTATTTAGATGTTTTGATGATGGCCATTCTGACAGGTGTGAGATGATATCTCATTGTGGTTTTGATTTGCATTTCTCTAATGATTAGTGATGTTGAGCATATTTTCATGTGTTTGTTGGCCATCTGTATGTCTTCTTTGGAGAAATGTCTATTTAGTTCTTCCGCCCATTTTTGGATTGGGTTGTTTGTTTTTGTGATATTGAGCTGCATGAACTGCTTGTATATTTTGGAGATTAATCCTTAATATCCTCAATATTTTTTGATTGAAGGTTAGGTATCAGAGAGAAAGAATTTACAAAGGGGCTTCCAAGTGCTGAGCACTTGAAATGTGACCAGGCCATTGTCTTATGTGTTGTAAGTGTATAAATAGTTACTGAGTTTGAAGAGTAAGTATAAAAAATGAATGTAAAATATTGTATTGATAATTATTATATTGATTCCACATTGAAATGATTCATTAGAAATATTAGGTCAAATAAAATATACAATTAAAATTAATTTCACCTGCTTCTTTTGATTTTTTTTTAAGGTGGCCTAGGTTCTAGTTTCCATTTCCTCTAAGTGCCTTAACCTCTTGGTCTCCTCTTCTTCATCTGGGAAGCAGTAGAGCAGGAAGGCCCAAAGAACCAGGTAAACCTGAGTTTCAGTCCAGCTCTACCATTTATGAGCTATTTCTTCTTAAATTATTTAATTAATTTAGTCCTTAGTTTTCTCATCTGGGAAAGGGCTTAATAACAATTAATTTGCAAGATTTCTGTGAAAATTAAGTAAAATGATGTATGTAAACCAGTTGCCACCATGCTTGGGATATAGTAATTATTCCAAAAATTGAGACTGTTGTTACTATTTTTACTATCTGTCAAAAGAAGTGGTTGAACAGATGGCTAATCACTCTTTAAATCGGTTATTGAATAAATTGCGTGCCTCTTACCATGGGTGGTCATTCAAAATCAAATTATGGATACAGAGGAAGCTTTTTAACAATTGCTGGCTATCCTGTTGATGCATTTTCTGCATGGATTCAAAATATTCTCCAGGATCATTTTAGACTTCTGTGTATAGAGGCATGAGGACATCCCAACTCAGATCAAGTTCCATCTGCTCCCTGCTCCTTGTCTGAACCCTGCCACTCGTCATAGGGGACCATCCATATCTAATCCTGAGAATAAGAATCTCCCACCAACTGTTTCATTGACCACATTTCCCATGACACACAGGGCCTGGCATCAGTGGGAATCAGTGGTGAAGACCTTGACCTTCGTGCCCTCTACAACAGCTTAGCTGGCTGGACCTCCTGGGACAACACTCAACATATTGACTGAAGTAAATCGGGGCATGTAAATAAAGCTAAATAGAGAGCATTATCTTTTCCTGTCAACCTTTCATTAGCTCCTTGTGGTTTCTAGAAATAAATCTAAAATCTTTAATGTTGTCTGCAAGACCTGATAGGGTCTGGCCATGCTTGCCTCACCAGCTGTATTTTCACACGTCTCCCTTCCTCCTTCACTCTGTTCCATGCAAGTTGGTCCTAATTCCCTCCAATCCACCAGGGTCTTTCCTGCCTCAGAGCCTTTGCATATGATGTTTCCTCTTCCTCCAGACTTTGCCTGGCTAACTCCTACTTATCCTTCAGGTCTCTGTTTATGTCTCTTCTGAAGAAAGATTTTCCTCATCTCTTATTCTAACATCACCCTGATTTTTCCTTCATGCCCCTTATGGTCCAGATCAAGATTTTACTTTTTCTTTCTCTCTCAGGATCACAGCTTTCTTATTTGCTGCATCCCAAGCGCCTCACACAAATATGGATGCAATAATATTTGTTGAATCAAAGTATAAATAGATGAATAGACAGACACTGGCTGTCCAAAGTGGAATTCATTACTAGTGTACCTTTCTACCACCCATGTTTTCTGATCCCCATTCCCACTCCAGACCCTCAAGTCTAGAACTCTTTCTCTTTGATGATTCTTTAGCAGACCCCGCACTCACCCATCAGGTTGTGATGAATAAATCATTCTATGGCCAGATGCTGCAGCCAAGGGAAGAGTTACACAGGGTTCATCAATGTATAAGTATATTGCAAATAATAACAATAGCTTATATTTTATCATTTGGAATGTACCAGGCAATATATGAGTATGATGTATATTATCTCATTTACCTTTCACAACAGTCCTACAGGATAGGGACATCAGTTGTCCCCATTTTGCAGATGAGCAAACTAAGATTAGGAATGAGGCCATAATGGCAACTAATTATCAAGTGGAGATTTGAAACAACCTTGGTCTAATTCCAACACTCATGCACCTAATCTCTGGAGTTCACTGTCTTTCTCAGCTACAGGCACCAGTTTTGCCAGTTAACTCTCGTCTGATCTTAGCTCCACTCTGCTTCCCTCTTAATCCAACTAAGTTCTCTTCTTAAGGAGCAAAACCTTAATGGCAGTTCCCAAAACAACCCCAATCTCAGGCAGAAGTTAGTTTCTCCTCAACACTCTGATACTATGGATTGATGAGTCTTGTCTCTGGTCCTCACATCCTGCATTTCTTTAACTATAGCTATAACTCCTTTTTTTTAAAATCAAGGTCATTGTGACTCTTGAATTAATTGGTACAGAGAGAAGAGAAAAACAGCATTTAGTTAGTCCCTTCTCTGTGTCGGTCATTCTTCTAAGTGTTTCACATACATCGTCTCATCCAATTGCTTAATAACCCATGAAGTGACTCTCAGTATTCCTTTAATATACAAGATAACACAGAGACTCAGAGAAGTTAATTTGCCCAAGATCACAGCGCTACTATATAGTAAACTGAAAATGTCGTGCCTATTTTATTTTATTCCAAAGTCATGCTTTTCCCTTTATCTACATGATATCCATAACCCCAAACCTTTCTGGTTTTTCTAGTAAACCTTCTCACATTTTGTTTCTCAGTCTCCTATTCTTCCTTATTCTTGTGTAGGTTCCCCTCACCAGACATCTCCATCCAGACATTGAGTTCTAGTTTCCTCTCCCACCCATCACGAAAAAAAAAATCATTTTGTTTTCCCGTTTCCTTTCTTGAACAAATGTAAATTTATGTTTATATGTATGTTTATTCAATTTACATTTGCAAAGCGAATACATTTGCCTATCTCTTGTCCACAGCGACATTTCACAGAATGTGAACCAAGGCAAGAGTCCTGAGCATGCAGCTTAGGGAACATTTAGGAGCTGGTCTTGTCCAAATGCAAACATACCGCCACATATCATCATGTTAGCAGAGAGCAGGACCCTAAGGGAATGGGACGGAAGACAGAGCAGCTTTAATAGGATAAGTGGCAACTGAGCATAAGGGAGCTAATGGATGAGGGGCCGACACGGCAGCTGGAGGGTGAGGTGGAAAGGAAAGAGCCGAAAAGCTTGGGAGCCCTAATGCGCGGAAAGAGAGAAGGTAGCCAAGTGAGGGAGTACGTAACACTGTTTGAACAAATGAATAGCGAACTTCAAATTTTTATTCAGTGTGGTCCAAAAAATACCATTACCAGTAATTTATCTCTAAAAACAAATAAAGAGAAGTGGAGAAAGATAGAACTGCTATGTGATACTTACAGAAGGTAACATTGGTCACAGAAGCCCTGACTCACTCCGTGAATCTGATTAGGTTGCATACACAGAGGATATCTACGAAATATCATGGATCTAGCACAGCAGACACAATTAAATGGGTTTCTCATACAGTTTAGGCCTGGCATCCATCCAAGTTGGTTAAGTAAACACAAAAGATGGGTCTGTTCATATTAGCAAGGATTCTAGGGAAGATCAGCCTTGTGGGCTCTGCATTCTCCAGGTTAGCTTTTAAGATTCTCCTCCTGGGAGCCATCAGCCATCTCTGTCTTGGGTAAAGCCTATGGACTTTAAGTTATAAACAAGACCATCAAATGTACTTATAAGTGCCATGATTTGAGTTTAGGTGCAAGTGCTATGTCTGAATGACAAGTGAGAGAGAAATTTTTAGATAAAATTTGAAAGCATTGATGGGTTACGTGTGCATATGTGGCCCAGGCATGAATGCCTGGCTACTTTTGATAAGAAACATAACTATATCCAGTTTACAGCCCCACCAAAAGGAACCTTTGGCCCAACCTTGGAAAACCCAGGAGACACATACCCCTGTAGAGCAAGGCAACGTTCCGAGTGCTTCATCTCGAGCACCCAGCTCCAGAAGGAGCGCAGCAGTCAGGCAGCCTGTGGCATTTCCTGAGAGAGGAGCACAGGCAGAGGCGTCCGCATGGCCGGCTGCAGGTCATTTCTGCTGAAAGCTGCAGTCAGCTACCTGGGAGTTCTTACCTCCCTTTCTTCTTTACCTCTTTCCCTTTTCTTGAGGACTGGCATTCTTCTCTGTGAGGTTAATTGCTTGCCTGTCATTGTGCCCAGGACTCTCTCTGTCAGCCCCTCTGCTTAAGGACCAAAGGTGTCAAAGGGAGAATTTCTACAAATGCCAGATTCACACACCCACCCCCTTGATCCTTTCCTGCTTTCAAAAAAGGTGAGTTTGCCTTGCCTTTGGCCTTTAGGGGACTAGGGATGGAAGCAAGTATTCCCAGAACCGTTGCTCAGTCATTTAATTCTGCACACATTGCAGTATCTGGCCATATTAGCAGGGTTATAAATATGTCTGAAGTTTAGAATTGATGATCAACAAAGTACGCAAACAAACAGGCTTATTATTGAAGCCCCGAGAGGGACGATGACACGCAGAGAGTGTTCACACACATCATTTTCACCTTCGTTTCCTAATCGTATCTACTTTTATTTCATGCCATATGAAAAATGGATGGGGTGCTACGTGCTATGTTTGATGAGTTTTCTCTGTAAGTATTCTCCCCCGACCTGCTGTTCCAGTGAGAGTGACACCAGAATTCTCAGAACCACTCACCCCAGGCCAGGCCAGCCACAAAGACAAAACCAACACCCGAGACCCAGGAGAACTGGGGGCTCCAGCTCTTCATGGAAATAAGAAACGGGCACTCGGTAAGTCAGCCAGCAGGCCCAGGAGAGTGCCATACACTCAGCCTTTCCCAGCATCTCAGGGGTTGTATGAGTCACAGGCAAATGAAAGTTTGTAGATAAAAAGAATTCCAGAAACCAATTGGTTTCATATTTATTTACATGACTAGCTTGGAGAACCTTTCTGAAATGGTCCTCTGTGTCTGGCCCTTGTGTTTTATAACACAAACACATTTCATAATATCAGGCACTCAGTCTTATCCTGGAAATTTTAACCAGACATTTTAAGATGATTTGCTACTAAGACAAGATTGTGTAGATATTTCATAAAGAGGCCTAATAATAATCAGAGTGACAACTAACTACCACTGACCACTTAAGATACGTCTGGCAGTATTCTGAGCGCTTTAGAGAAACTGATTTATTTAGTCCTCACAGGATTATGTCCGTTGCTCAGATGAAGGAGTGGCTGCAACAAAGCAGGTTAGTGATGTACTGGTTAAGTGGCACGGCAACGGTTCAAATGCAGACAGACTGGCTGTGGAGCCCAGACACTTAGCTGGGACACTATGCTACATCTTACATTTCTGTTCATGAAGATCCTGTTATGGAATTAACATACACACACTACTATATGTGAAATAGGTAATCAACAAGGACCTACTGTATAGCACAGGGAACTCTGCTCAATATTCAGGAAAAGAACCCGAAAAAGAATAGATATCTGTATATATGTATAACTTAATCACTTTGCTGTACACCTGAAACTAACACAGCATTGTAAATCAACTCTACTCCAATATAAAATAAAAGTTAAATTAAAAAAAAATTTTAAAGAGGGAAAAAAAAAGATTCTGTTGTGAACGGGCTGCGTATATGCATAGAATCAAATAACGTTAGGGCCTTCTAAAGGAACAAGTTCAATTGTCTCTCTCAAATGCCTATATAAATGGGCAAGTAACATCTGGCAAAGGATGGTATGGTCTGTGAACTGGGGAATATGAGAGCAGCCTACATGTATTTTTAAAAAACATTTTGCTTTAAAAAAATGTCCTTAGGTCAAATTCTGCCAGCTGGCTACCAATATGAGAACCCTGGTTCTAGTCTAAAATTTTACAGACAGTGAAACTAGCCCAGAGAGGGAAAGTGGTCTGCACATCATCACACATAAATAGTGACAGAAGCAAGGCTAGAATCCAAGGCTCATGGGCCTTTCTGCCTGTATAAAAATCCTTCTCCACCCTCTATTTTCCCAACCCCTTTCCTCCCCACTGGTTCCCATGTCTCTGATGCACAAGTAGGGAGGCTTTTATTCTATTTGCAAAGTAAATAGAGCTGAGATACAGATTACTCTCAAGCATCGAAGATTTTATCCAATATAAACAGAATAAGGGTAACTTGTTCCCTCTCGCTCCTCTCTCTCTCACACACACACAGGCTTTGCGCCAACCCCAGCATCATTCGCAGAAGGCAGATAGAACTCAGGGATCCTGGCCAAACTGGGGAACACTGTCTACATCTAACACTAGCAGGTAGATGCATTTAGATTGTCTTCCTTCCTTCTATTTTCCCACTGACTCTCTGGTGGGAATAAAGACTGGATGGTTAGACATGAGGTACATCACAGAGGAAAGAACTGTGGACTGGGGGTTGGGAGATCTGGGTTCTCTCATAAACTCCATGAATCTCAGTTAACTTATTTGCAGCAATATCAGGATTAAATGGGTTAATAGAAAATAAAGGTCTGAAATATGGTATACTAGTAAACTCCCTATTCTCTGCTTCTCAGAGTTCCCAAACCAAAGGGAAGACACACACACACACACACACACACACACACACACCCTCTTATACACCTACACCTATGAAAAATAATGCATGAGGTTGGGAAGTTACACTTTTATAACAATAGAGCTGCCATTATTCAGAAGACTCCTTTTCAGAACTAACTCATCCCTCAGAATGATTACAGGGGCTCTAGCAAATTCAGTGTAACTTTGACAGAAGCAACTCTTCATTCTCTAAGTGTGAATTGATTTGATCTTTGGTTACAGCCAAAAAGTCTTTCATAGCTCTGGAAAATAAAGATGAGAAACAAGCCTGGGACACCAGTTCTGGGTATGGGGAGGCAGGGCGGTATAGAAAAATGGCTCAGGATTCTGTGTCAGAAGATCTGGATTGTTCTCTGCTCACATACTTACTAGTCCTGTGAGTTTCGGCAAGTCCATAACCTCTCTCAGCCTCAGTGTCCTCCTCTATAAAATAGGGATGATAACAATCCCTTCAATAGGATTTTTATGAAGACCAAAAGATGATGGTATATGTGAAAATGTTCTCTAGGCCATAAAATCTAAATGTAAATTTTTAAAACAGTTTTTTTTTAATATAAAAGATGTGGAGTGATTAGTAAATTAGATCTGAAGGCAGTTCTTATAATGGAACTTAAAAGTCATTATAATGGGAGCAAGAATAATAGAATAATTACCATCATTGTAGAGCTCCTGATAAGACAACCTTAAATGGTCAAACCTATATCTGTACAGTGCATTCATTTAGTCAGCCAGTTGACAAATGTCCTTGAAGCACCTAGAAATGTCAAGCTGTGTTAGACTCAGGGAACACCAAGTCAAATGCACATAGCCCCTTACTGTCTAAAAGATCACAATGCAAAGCGACTAGACATCTAACATCTTCCTTTTGTTGATCTCATTACCTTATAGTTAAATCTGGTATAAACAAATGACAACTGCAGAGCAACTGTAGAGGCTTCTTGAGGCTCCCAAGTGTCTACAAAATGCTCTGAAAAATAAAAGACGCTCTCATCATGTGAGCCAAAAGAGACGTTGAACCTCCTGCGTGGGTGAGTGAAGACCACAAAAATGGCAGAATAAAGGACACAAGGGGAAAGTTTCAGGAAGGAAGTGAGGGGGGAACCACATTTGGAGTGCTGCCCACAGCTCAGGAGGACTGCCCTTACCAAAAGCCACTCACCATCTTGTCTCCATCTGTTCTCGGGTACTGTAATCTATAAAATAAAGGACTTGAGACACATGATGATCAATGTCCATTTCAGCTAGGAGATTCTGTGATCCTCTGCCATGCAGGATGGCAGCACAGTGACCTGAAGGAGTTAATTCATCTTGCAGGATATTTCAAACCTGAGTCAGCACAGGTGAGACAGAATATAAGGAGAACCACGCCCCACCCCTTCCCAAGAAGACAAAGCCGCCCATCATTTGCCTTGAATCTGTTTTCTTAATTTTCTTCCTAAGGAAAGTCACAGCTCCAATCAGTCCTCTAATCAATGACTGCACTACTCCTGCACAAATGAGCTAGATTTATTAAAGGAGTCCTCTCTCCGATGGAAATAAGATCCCTGCTGGGGCTGCAAATAGACGCTAAGATTAACTGCTCCAAGAATAGGTAAGGATGTAAAGAAAATGAGAGCAGGCAAAGGATGGGGAAGAGAGCCCCCAAGGCCTCCATATGACCACACCACCACCATGGCCATGAATGGATGGTTCCCAGTGGCCACCTGGACATCTGCATCTCATTTAGGCTGATTCTGGGCACAGTGACCAGTAGTGCCTCACGAGTAAGCATCCTCTGTCACTTCCCTACACGCCCTAGGAAAAGAAGCTCATGAAGAAACAGACTGAAAGAGAGACTCTTCCAGATGGAGAACTTCACAGAAACCAAGAGTTTATAGGCTGCCATACCTGGAAGGATCCTTGGAGGTTGATGTATAGCCACGAATTGAGGGGGTTTTCTGCAAAAGGACCCCAATATTTCTGAATCACTGATGGTCAGAAGCAGAGGAAATTAATATTTCAATGTTGTAGAAATTATTCATGTTCGACAAAAATTAGATATTTACATATCATATTTGGGGGTTGATATCTCCTTGATGGTAGGAAGTGGACACTTTATTAAACTCTTAGCTACATATAGAGAAAGCCGGTGGAGATGCTTGGAACGAGGAAAACTTCATCTGTTCTGCAAATAACGTCAAAATCTGCCTTCACTCTGGGAAGATTTGTATTTACAGAAATTACTATAATGTTTCCATAACATTATAGTAATGTGGGGTGTTGGGGAGAGGATGGGGAAATCAATTTCTTGTTTATTTCCCCTTGAAGCCTCCGAGAAGTCCAAGGGGCCTGGATCTCAGTGTAGAATATGCACAAAGGCACTCATGTAGTGAGCCGACATCTGGCCCTGGTGACATGATGGAAGACAGAGACAGAGAGAGGGAGAGACAGAGAGAGGCACAGAGAGACAGACAGACAGACAGAGGGACAGAGAGACAGAGGGGGTGGGGAGAATGAGAGTCCTGTGCTATAAACAGTAGAAGCCAAGTTTCTTAGCTGTTTTAAACATTTCTACTTTCAGGTATAATTTCCTTCTGTTACTCTCAAACTTCAGTTTTGTTCAACGTGTCAACCTCAGAGAGAGCAGTCTGGAGAAACAAACCAATTACAAGATGGTAAGGAGGGATCAACATAGCCGAGATCCAGAGCAAAATCAGCATGGAGATGATGAGGGTCAACCAGGATGGGTTTGCGGACTATGCAGTCATTCCTCAGATAAACCTCCCTCCAAAACTGTGGGCAGGGGAACCTGGTCGAAAGCTTGCCATTCTATAGTTGAGTGGAAAAGGGAGCTGGTGCTGATCATGAATCACAAAGGGGAGCTGGAAAACCTCTGAAGGCTGGAGAGCTCAAGGCCATCTGGATTCTAGAAGAAACAAAGTCCAGAGGGCGTCATTTAAGTGATTTGCCCAGGGTCACAGAGCTAGTCAGTGACAGAGACAAACTCAGATAGAGACAGTGCGATTCTTAATCTTGAGTTTTCTGTAACTCACCACACCTCTCCCCACATTTCAAAGCCCAGCCAAGCTTTAAGTCACTGGTGTTCACCACCCAGAGAGAGAGAGAGAGAAGGAGGAAGAGGGCAGAAAGGAGAGGGAGGGCAGGGGATTCAGTGTTTACAGGAAGTAGACTTTCTAGAGTTTTCAGGTTGCTCACTTTTTTCTTGACCTGGTTCTGCTTTTTGAGACTTGCAACCTGTTGGAGGTAGAAGATCAGTTAATCCCCTTGTTTTCACAGAGGGACAGAAGTGCCCAGACAGTGGAAGTAACCTGCCCAAGATTACTAGCAACTAAGAGTCCAAGCGTGTTTGGAAGCAGAGGATGAAAGCAGCAAAGATGAAATGTGGAGGGAGAATAAAGAAAAGAAATTACCCCAATGAGCCTGCAGCTCGACTCCAGGGAGTGAGGGTGGGATGAACCCTTGTACATCTTCCCATTCTCCCTTCTCCACAGGCTCCCCTAACTCTGCCGGTTTCTCTTCCTCTTTCCTTTCTGGAACCTCTCAAACAACTAGAGTGAGGAAATATATTATCTTATTAGTCTCCACTCTGTTCTGTCTTATACCCTGTCTTAATTGACCTTGTGCGAGTCTTGTTTCCCCAACACTTCCAGCTCCTGCAGGGTGGGAACTGGATTCCACAGTGTGGACTGTACCATGTGCTTCTCTTTTATAAAACACCTCGCACAGTTTGGAACAAGCACTTCATGCTCAATAAACACCCACTTGTTGGTTACTCTTTGAGAAAACTTGCAAAACTTCTCACAGTGCAAATTCCTATGTTAGAGAGGGAAACGTGTAAAGGTGGGGAAATGAGGCTTAGTTTTCTAATCTTAAAAATATAAAGGGAGAGACTCCCTAGCATCTCACTATTCCTTCTTATCTGAGATGTGTCATTTTGTGAACAAAGTTTAGCTACTGCATTGACAGACTACAGTTTGGACAGGACGTTCTCATACCGGGGGGCTATCTCCCTTTCCCTGCCATCCCCTTCTCTCTCATTCCACACAGAATCTTACAAAAGTCTTGCCACACAGAGGGTTCAGGATGTGACCACAGCCTAAAGGACTCCAGCAGAGACACAGGCAGGAATCTGCCTGAGGCCTGTGAAGGGTGGCTTTTTGATGCCTTCACATTTGTCTTGTTTCCGTTGAAGATCTGCGTCTGAAAGTGAGGAAGGGGATTCTGCAATTTGCTGTTGTCAGCACTGTCAGAACATGGAGTAGGCTTTGCTTTCCAGGAGGGGGAACAGTCAGAGATTGGGCTAGAAGTGGGTGATGGTTGCAACTGGAAGACATTCCTCAGGCAGGTGAGAATGTTCAGGAGTGTGTCAGTTGCTCCCTCCCCCGCCACCATTTCTCCTTCCCCACATCTACCAGCCTATTTCTCCCTTTGTGTCTATGTATCATTAACATTTTATTCATGATAGAAAATGCCACTCTGACGTCCTAAGGTAACTATGGGAGCCAAAAAACTATTCATGGAAAGCTTGAATTTTAAGTTGTCTCCTCATTACAGAACATTCTAGGGGATTGTGGGGGAAAAGGAGAGGACCTACTCAGTCTTCCTCATCAACTGGGGAAATGGTGACAAAAGATTGGAGAGGAGCAAGTATGCTCCTGCCCAAAGTATCCATTACAAAACCTTTCGCTTGGCATTACACAGTCACTTGACCTTTCCCACTTGAAAGGCAGATTCCTAACGTATTTTTGGTCAAGCCAGATCACAGCTCCACAGCCCTGCCAGAGAGGAACAACAGGCAGCATCCATCCTTTCATCCTGGTGAATCTAGGCAGAGCTAAAGTCAGATGCCACTCTGTTCCCCATCCTCTGACCTTCACTCCTGAAAGCCACTTGCTTTCAAGGTGAACAAGTCTTGTCTTAGAACCAATTAAATATACATACCACAGTGACTAAAGTGGCCTTGAAAGAATGTGCAAGGGGAGTGCCAAGAAAGAAGAAGCATTTCAGAATGAATTATTGATCAAGCTTTCTTTCATACACACTCAAACATGTGCAAGGGTCGGGCATTCCCAGCCAGGGGTAGATTGTATCTGGTGCGGTCTTCACAGGGTTAAGAAAGATAACCTCTTTGCTCTAAACTCCATTTATTTGGTGGATGCGAAATGTGTTTACATCTCTGTGTACCTCCTTTTGTTTGGTTTTCCAAGAAAGCCTGAATCAGCGGATTTCAGAAGAAAGCTAACACATCTGACAGGCTTAGAGAAATGATGTGTGCCATGTGAAAAAATTAATTGAAAAAAAAAAAACGCTTTTCACTTATATAGCAGTTTTTATCCCAGTCTCTAAACAGGTTATGGGTATTAATTAAATGTTGTCATGCATGACTTGTCATCCTGGTTCTATTAACTCAAGTTGAAACTTCAGGTTTAATTTGAGGCTGTTAGAGGTGGAGAAACTGAGGCAGCGTGGAAGGACAGATGAAATAGCCAGTGAGCAAGTTAAGGGAACTGTCACCTCTACACTGGCCACGCCAATGTCATTCATCTCATGAGAACCACTATGGAGATGACAAACTAGATACAGTTCACACCAGTCCTGGCACCCTCACGCTCTCTGGTTGCTGTTTTCTGCTATGTCAGCTGATGGAACTGTCTCCTTACAGATCAGCTTAGTAGCCATTACAAGAGTATTAGTTATTTATGGCTGGAAAACCAATTACCACAAACTTATAAACTTAAACAACACACATTTATTGTCTCACAGTTTCTTCAGATCAGGAGTCTGAGCATGACTCAGCTGGGTCCTATGCTTAGGGTCTTACAAGATGTCAGCCGGGGCTGTGTTCTCATCCAGAGGCTCAGTTGAGGAAGAATCTGCTTCCCTGCTCCCATGATTTGGGCAGCATTCCATTCTTTGCTGCTGTTTTTTTGCTGGCTGTTGGCTGTAGTTCCTAAAGGCTACCAGCAGTTCCTTGCTGCCCAGGCTTCCTCAACATTCATCAAGCCAGCAAGGAGAGTATTTAGAGTCTGATATCAAGGCAGAGTCTTAGGTAATGTAATGTAATCACATTACGTGCTTTGTGATTACAAAAGGGGACATCCCATCACTTTCACTGTATTCTATTGGTTAGAAGGAATTTGCAAGCCCCACCCACACTCAAGGTAAGGGAATTATGCAAAGGTGTAAATACCGGAGGCAGGGATTCTGGGGACCTGGAGTCTGTCTGCCAAATCCAAAAATCTGGAAGTAGAAACTCCTTCGTACCTTCAAGTTTTGTGGTAGGCTTTCAAGAAAAAAAGGTAAGGAGTTGGTCATATTATTTGACATTACAGGCATACTTCAGACATATTGCCAGTTTGGTTCCAGACCACCACAATAAAGCAAATAACGCATAAAGAGAGCCATGCAAATTTTTTTGATTTCCCAGTGCATATAAACGTTATGCTTACACTATACTGTGGTCTGTTAAGTGGGCAATAATATTATATCTAAGAAAACAATGTATGTATCTTAACTGAAAAATATTTATTACTAAAAAATGCTAACCATCGTCTGACAATGCAGAGTTGCCACAAACCTTCAATTTGTAAAAAGTGCAGTATCTGCAAAGCATAATAAAATGAAGTATGCCTGTATCTACCTTGCAGGAGAACTCAGAACTGAACCCATACAAAAATAGGTGTTTAATAAATATCTCAGGGAAGCTGCAGTAATTTCACCCATTAATCGAGCGAAATATACAGGATTAATTTACTCAACTAGCACCCAGAGTACTAAGATGGCCACCTTCAGGTCCCCTTTTTCAGTTCAAGGACCCCAGGGAATCTCATTTAGATTGAAGTGTGAGGAACCTGGTGGAGGAGCACTTCATAAACTTTAACATGCATATGATTCAACGGGTGTCTTTTTTTTTTTTTTTGGCTTATTCAGCACTTTACTTTTATCATTTTAAAAAAAAAAATTATTTTAGATTGGAGTATAGTTGATTAATAATGATGTGTTAGTTACAGGTGTACAGTTGTGTACAGGTGTGATTCAGTTATACCCATACAAGTACTGAGTACTTGTTGGAATGCAGGTTCTGATGCAGTAGGTCTGGAGTCAGGCCAAGATTCTGCAAGCTCCCAAATAATGTCACTGTTGCTGGTCCTCAGAGTACACTTTGAATAGCAAGAGTAGAAGGTAAGAAATGATGAAAGAACCAAATAGAAAAATTCTCCCCCTACCCAAAGTGACTGTGAATAATGGGATTTGAAGTCATTTAAATGTTTTGAGTGAAAAGCTCTGAAAAATTCCAAGAGCCAGATGGGGATTGCCTTTTTTTCCATGCACATTTCATACTGTGAATTTGAGGAGAAAGTGATATTTAGGTTTGGGAGAGCACGGAGAGAGAGAGCTTTGATAGGGACAGTGAGTGATGCCATGGGGTGAAATTGTGAAGCCAATGGGTACATGGTTAGAGAAATAAGGACACACAGAGCAGACAGTGAGGATTCAGGTGAGTATCCGGGAAGGTTAGGGCTTGGTCAGCGCCAGCTAGAACAGCCTAGATGGAGCAATACCCCCCATCTAGCAGGACCTGAAGGAGAGATGGAGCACAGAGCACCCTGGTATGAGGTCAGCTAGAGGGAGGCAAAAAAAAGAAAAAAAAAAAAGGAGAGAGGAGTTTTAACAATTATGGATCAGAATCAACCAACAGCCTGTAACCAAACGCACAAAAGAGAATGGAGAGCAAATGGGATTTCCTAGAAGAAGCCAGAGGGCAGTAGGCAGGGAATGAAGAAGATGGCCACCAGTTTAGTTTTCCACCAGAAACTGATGGGGGTATATCTTAAAAGCAAATGTTTGATTCTGAGCTAGAGAATAGGAGCATGTGAAATGCCTGGGACATCCAGGGTGGCTAAGTAATATTTTAACCCTGAATAAGGCTAACTTAACCATGGGGCAGCACCATATTGGAAGGCATGTGATGTGGAGGAAAGGGCTAGAACTGGGGGTCAGGAGACCTAGCTTCTCTGTCTGGTTCATCTTTTCATTCATGACAAACTCATTGAGAGCCTACCAGACTCTCAGCCCCATGCTAAGATCTGGAAAACTTAAAATAGAAATTGAAATAATAAAAAATAACAAAAATAATATAATAATGTTAGTAATAATAAAATTTAGAGTGATAGATTTGTGTTAAGTACCATCCTAAGTAACTCACATTTGTTGGGTACTTTAAATATTAGAACAGTCTATTGGGGTGAGTAGTGCTTTTATATTCATTTTTCAGATGTTGAAAATGGTGGAGGTGGAGAAATAACACAACAGATTATCTCAGCTCTAAGGGAGCTTATATTCTAACAGTCGTGTCTCCAATTAACAGAATGATTTTTGGTGACTTTTCATTCTGTTTCCCCTTCTATAGCCATGGCAATAATAGATAAAAATGCAGAGCTTCTCTGAACCAGACATATTATCTTATTTAATCCTTACAATAACCTTATGAGGTAATTACTATTATCATTCCCATTTTACAGATGGGGAAACAAAGGTTCAGATAAACTAAGTAAGTTTCCCAAGAGACCTCATCTGGGATTTAAACCCAGGCAGTCTACCTCCAGACTGAAATACAACACAAGGGCAAATTAGGAGATTGGACTAAATCTCTGAGATCACATCTTGCTAGAATGTCCCATTACATTCCTATAAGTTCCTTGAATCTCATGTATTTTATGATTCAGATACTTCTGTATCCAAACCAGCCATGTGTGCTAACAGAGTACAAGGTGTAGGCTGAAGAAAAGGCCAGAACCTAAGGATAAGTTGTGACACGGAAAAAATCCATTTGAGGTCTGTGGGCAATGGCAATGAAGAGCAAAGTCAAGCTCTCCCCTCTGTGGTTGACAAGATATCATCATGTGGACCCAGACCCAGCACTGTCCAGGAATATTCCATTCTGCTTGGAAACCTCAAGGCGCAAGAAATAATTGACTGTTTGTGTGTGAAGGGATTTGTTTCAGCACAGATCCAGAATGCAACCTTTCCTTATTGCGTTGAACAGGAGAGGATTTAGATTGAGGTCCTGAACTGAGAGGAGAGCTCATTAATCATGCTCATTGCTAGAGTCAGAAACAAATTCAGTTTTCCTGTGAGGAGTGTTATCAAGCAGGAAATCAAGTCCACAGGTGAGGGAAGCAGTGAGGTACCTAAGGGAAATGACAGAGATACCCAGGCAGACACAGAAGTAAATGCATCTGCGGACTCTCTAGAACTTCACACCAAAAAAAATTTTAATTGTCTTCATAGACCACGTGCAACCTTTTAGATTTTATAACACAAAATTTAATGGATGTCCCCAAATTTGAGAATTGCAACTTGTCCAGAGTCAAAGCCATTCATTCAACAACCATTCAGTGAATGCCTGCTAAGCTCCAGGCCTACAGGATTTCGTAGTGACTCAAACAGAAATGGACCCTAGCTTTCTCAAGCTTATTTCTAGATACAGAAAATGGTCAGAGAGCCTGATAACTGTAGATAAACCAATAGTTAAACACAACAATTTGAGTGGTGATAAATGTTATGAAGGGCACACACAGGATGATCTGATCAAGAGGGAGGAGGCTTGGAAATGGGAAGATCTTAGACACAGTGCTCAGGGAAGATCTCTATTATGAGATGACATTGGATCTGAGACCTGAAGGATGTAAAGAAATCCATGTGCTAACCAGGGGGAAGAGAGTGCCAGGAAGAGGGAAGGGCAAGTACAAAGCCTCTGGAACAGGAGCAATCTTGGCCTGTGCAGGGACCTAATAGAGGCCACGTGGCTGCAGGGTAATAGGAGGAGCATGTAGGGTAAGACACTTGAGAGCAGAAGCCAGGAGAGGGTAGGATGACACGGGGCTTTTGGTGCCACGCTGAGGAGGTTGGTTCTATTCTAAGAGCAAGGGTAGCTTGTTAAGCAGAGGAGAGACTTGATTCGTTTTATGAAAAAGGTCACTTTGCTCTGGAGTGGTGAATGACGTAGAGGAGGCTCCAGAATTCTGGCAGGGAGACCAATGATTATCCCAATCACCAACGTGGGAGATGATGGTGAGGACAGGGGAGATGAAAAAAATTGGATGTATTTAAGAGCTATTCTGGAGATGGAGCTGACAGAACTTGCTAATGGATTAGATGTGGGGATGACTTAGAGGACATATTTGTGCTCTGCTATCACAATTTTTATGTACTTGAAGCTTTTCTTTGTGAATTCTGTTCAGCTTCATAAAATAGAGATGCCCCTGTGTGCAAAGCACAGTTAACCAACCTGGGCATCTCCTGCTCTTCTCTTATGCTGATGACCATGATCCAAGGCAGACCACAGCAGGGAGGAGAGAGAGCCAAGGACCTGGATGACCCACCAAATGGACCTGCAGCCTCCCGGCACCATTAGTTCCTGAGCACCTGGGCTGACATCACCTGGGGGAAGCCAGTGATGTTGTGCTGGGCACAGCACATTGGAAGAAGGCCTTGTCAACCATTTCAGATCTACCTTATCCCATCAGTGAGGAATGAGTAGTAGATCAGGATGTGCACATGTGTGTGGGTGTGTGTGGGTGTGTGTGTAGGGAAGCTGAGGTTAAAGTTGAGAAAAACATGGAGAACAGAGGCAGGCTTGCAATTATCTATAGAAAGGGTACTCCTTAGCTGCCTGAAATTAACAGAAAGAAAAATAGCTCTGTCTCAATCCTGGATGTCTCTGAACTTGTCGGAACTTGTCTCTGATTATCAGCACAAATGAGAGGGCGGGTGGTAAAAATTTGACTGTCCTAACTCAGGTTCACTCCTTCCCCAGTCCCACACGTCCCCTCTCCAAGCAGTCCCCTCCAGCTAGATGGCTGGACACTGGCATATGAGGATGGGGTGCTGCCTCACAGAGGCCAGGTCGTGAGCCAGAGGGAATCATGGAAGCTCTGCCCCTTCGTGCCCTAGTCAAAGCCAATTAGCCATAAAGGGGGGTGATGTAAGTCTTTAAAAACTTTTCTTTAAAACAAAATAAAAATTCAGAGCTGCGCCTGAGTGATCCACCTTCAAAAATCAGAGAAAATGAAGTGGAATCTCAGGTGGGAGGAAAAGCAGGATTGTTGAGGAGAGAACCGAAGGGTATGTTTTGTTTGGTCTGCAATAAAAGGGGGAGAGCCAGCAGGATGGAGTGGGGGTCTTCTGACCCTTTAGAGAGGTGGCTCCTTTCCATCCATGCATTTCATATTTCCATGTTTTGACAAATTACTTAACCACTTAGGTCTTTGTTATTTTGTAAGTAGAAAGAGAAAGGGGAAACACACAATAAAACCTTAATTGTCTGGAGACAGGGGACTGGGCCAGATGATCTGTTGAGGTCATTTCAAGGTCTGAGCTCTACAATAGGATACAAGAGACAGTAGCATGCGGTGGCAAAGAATGCAGAGGGGACATTTCTTACAATCAGCTCTGCCATATCCTGGCTGAGTAGCCTTGGACAAGTCATTTATCTTCTCTGTCCCTTGATTTCTTAACTTGTAAAGCACAGATCATAACAGGGCTGTTACAAAGATTGAATGAGTTAATGTAAGTAAACTCCTTAGAACAGAGCCTGGTACATGGCTATTGCTCCATAAATATTAGATGTGTTTTCTATGAAAACCAGTCTTTTGTACCAATCAGTCTATTATTTTGGCTCCAAAGAATTCAAACACAGTATCCTTAGGCTACCAGGATGATCTGGAGTCATCCTGTCTATTTTCCTGCTCCCATGGAAACTTTGTCTGAGCTGTCCCAGAGAGATGGGAGTTTGTGCCGCATAATAGAATTTGGGGAAGTGCCCTGAGGTGGCTGTTTTCCATGGCTGCCATCACAGCTGGCGAGCTTGGATATGACCAGGAAGTCCCCTCTGACTAGGAAAACTGGTGGGTACCACAGCCACCGTAAATGAAGCAAACTTCACAGAATCAGGCATTTGGGCAAAAGATCACAGTGAGGCATTGCCTTCCAACAGCATAAAGCCACCTAAAGAGCCAAGTCAAGCTCTCATCCCCTGATCAATGTTCCAGGGACCCATGAAGCAGAATAATCTCTTCCCAAACTTGTTTTACTTGGTAAGGCCAAAGATTCATTAATTAACTATCAGTCTCATTAAAAAGAAGAAACGCAATTTCACAAAGCACCAGGGGACCCACGGTTCTCAGAGCCAGGAGCAGAGGCTGTCGGGAGAGGCCAGCAGAGAAAAGTGACTCCGTGATCTGGTGTGGGGAATAAAACGTCCCCAGAAGTCTTCCCTTCCTTAGCACAATGTTGAATGTTTCTACAAAATATGAATAAGAAATGGCGTGTGGGTGAGTCCATTCTCTAACAAACTCAGAGACCATCAAGAGCGACCATCATCTTATTCATTCTAGAAGGAAAAAGTAAATGCCTTTCCTGATTTAATAGAAGAGAAAACTGAGGTCCACAGAAGAAGAACTTATCCAAGTTTGCAGTGAAATGTTTGAAATTGAACTCCTCTGTTCGACACCCAGTCAATCTCATACCTGATATTTTAAGGTTTGAAATTGAACTCCACTGTTCGACACTTAGGCAATCTCATACCTGATATTTTAAGCAAGGACAAATAAAAGATGCCTTCCCACGGAATCTTCTGGTTAACCCACTTGCATGTCCCAAAGAAGTAATGTTTTGGAAAGAATAGGGAAACCATCCCCTAATGGTCTCGTTGCCCCTGGTCCCTTCCCCTTAAATTCAGTACTGTTGCCACAGTGATTTTTCTCAAACTTAAATCAGCTTATGTCACTCCACTGGTTAAACCCTTAAATGACTCCCCATTGACTTTAGGGTGAAATCCAAAGGCCTTGTAATAAGACCATTCGTGAACTGGCTCCTGCCACTCTGGCCAGCTTCATCCCTTCCTGCCCACCCCTGCCACATACACTACATTCCACCCACCAGAGGCTTCCCACTGGACCCCAATAGCTATGCTCTTTCTCTTTTCTCCAAGGTGCAGAATATATTGCACGCTGCCCAACCATCCCTTTCAAATTTCCAACTTCAATTCCTCCACAGCCAGATATCACCTCTGCAGGATACCTTCCCTCACCATCAGGCGGAATGAGGTGTCCCTGTCAGTGCTCTTGCAGGACACTGAGGAGACCCCTTAGCCAGGATGTGTCATCACATTTTGATTTAGTTATCCCTTTGCCTGTGAGCTGCCCTAGGGCAGAGGCTGGGAATACCCATGTCCATCTCGCCAACCCCTACCGTGTGCTTGGGACACGGTAGATGTGTAATAGACAGTTAACAAATGCCTCTCTCTCACCTAAAGTCTGCCCTTTGGTTTCAATATTTTTATATGTAACTATTTGCAAGGCCGTTTTATCACAACCAAGGAAAAAACAAGGGAACAGAATCAATAGTTAATTATTCTGAAAATGATTATCCTCTGCTTTATCAGACAAGAAGAAGTGTTTCAATGACTCAGCTCAACAGACGACCAGAAGTCATTTCTAGTTGGTTCAGGGCGCATGCCGCTCCGGTATACGTGTGTGTGCGCACGCGTGCATGCATGCACCTGTATGTACATATGTGAAGGGGAACGGGGCATGTGTGGTTTGCTTTTATAATTTGACCTTTGTTCTTGCTGATTGCATACATGTTCCTTTTCACTTAAAGCATATGCACTAACAAAGAGAGTGAAGGGGAGGGCTTCCCTGGTGGCGCAGCGGTTGAGAGTCTGCCTGCTAATGCAGGGGACGTGAGTTCGAGCTCTGGTCTGGGAAGATCCCACATGCCACGGAGCAACTAGGCCCGTGAGCCACATCTACTGAGCCTGCGCGTCTGGAGCCTGTGCTCCGCAACAAGAGAGGCCCCGACGGTGAGAGGCTTGCACACCGCAATGAAGAGTGGCCCCCGCTTGCCACAGCTAGAGAAAGCCCTGGCACAGAAACGAAGACCCAACACAGCCAAAAATAAAAATAAATTAATTAAAAGAAGGCTCAACATTAAAAAAAAAAAAAAGACAGAGAGAGTGAAGGGGAGAAAATTGCAAGAAGTTGGAAGAAATGAGTCTGGTATTACAAATTACCCAAAGACATACAATCCACCAAATGGATAACTCACAGTACCCTGGGAATTTAGCAACAAGCTACCAATGTTCATGCTTACTTTATCATAATAACCCCTTAAGTTTATGTTGCATGGCTAAAGTTTACAAAGCACTTTTACATTAAATTACTCATTTGTTTCTGACAACATTCTGAAAGATATGAAGCATAGTTTATCTTGCCTTGTTTTACCTTTAAATAATGTAACAAGCAGCCACATACACACAAACAAAGCAAAAATTAGCACCTTGATGCAGACTGGTACTTTTGGTACTTGACAGTGTTGTGGTCTTTTCCCACCCCATCCCCTCCCCAACCCCACACGCTGTAGCACCACGCTAAAGGAAGCCATTTCTTCCTTTTATATGTATTTCAAAAACCATCTTTTTCATTTTAGTTTCTTAAACTGTATAAAGTGGGCAACATGCGACATAATATCTTGGTGTCTGACTTTTTAAACTTAATTTTATATTGCTAAATTTCATTCTTATTGTTGAATGCAGCTGTAGTATATTCCTTTTTCCTGCCAAATAATATTTCATTATATGACTGACTATATACCACAGTTTACTCACCCACTTCTCCCTCAGTGGGTACTTGAGCTGTTTACATTCTTGCTACTGAACAGTGCTGCTATGGATACTCTTATGCATATATCCTGGTACACACGTGTAGGTGTATCTCTTGGGTATTATCAGCAGTGCAATTTGAAGGAAAGAGAGGAAGTGAATGTTTAAATTTACACGATAATGTCAAACTGTTTTATAAAGTGATTGTACCAAATTACCTGCCCACCAGCAGAGTGTAGGCATCCCCATCACTCCATATCCTTTCTAACAATGAGGTTGACCCAAATGACTGAGAGGGGTAAAACATGTCTCAAACCAGCATCCTGTGAGCCAAATCAGGCTACCTGTCTTCCAAAGTATTTTACTAGTTGCTTGTTTATTTAGTTTAGTTTGACTTTGAAAGCCTTTGGATGGACAGATACTTTTGTCCACCACAGTCCCAACTTATTCCCTAATGTCTTATACATGGGCTAATTCACACATTTTTATTATCACCTGGCCTCTATCAGCATTTGAGTTTGAGATCCCTGTGATTCATAAGGTCTGTGAATTTAGACTATGGAAGAGTAGTAAGTCCAAGAAAATGTGCTTTCTAAAAGAATACAGGAAGAACTCAGTCAAGTACCCTGAAGATTGTTGATAAATTATCCCTAAAAACTGAAACTGTGGCTATTCTGCACCAAACAGAGTGAGTTATAATCTAAGGAGTTAGTGAAATTCAAGTTCAAGTGACAGATGCAAATGGGATGGTACTGGAAATAAACAGTTGTAGGCATGAGCTGCCACAATTAATCCTCACACCAATTCATAGAAGTATATATCATTTATTCCCATTTCAAAGCCAAAGAAAGTGAAGCATAGGGAAGGTTCTTGGCATCCCAAGTGAATACGCAGGGGATAGCTAGGATTTGAACTGATGGCTGAGTCCAAAACCCGTGCACGGTTCACCAGAGCACACTGCCTCTAACACAGCACCACGTGCCTCCTCTCTGTTCATCAGAGTGCACACCAGCTCTATGGGAAGCACCAAGGTTAACCCCCAATGTCACTGCAAGGTAGTATAGCACTTGCTCCTTTTTTTATACAGAAGCAGGAAATTGAGGTCCAGAGAAGTTAAGGGGTTTGCCCAAGATCACCTGGGGAGTAGGTGAAGGTACAGAGATCTGAACATATTCTCCTCACACTAACACCACCTTCCCATTCCATACTGGCTGAGCTGCAAGTTCATACCAAAAGACCCAAAGGGCGTCATTGCAAGCTGATACAATTTATTCTTCCTGAATAGAACCACAAGTCTCCTCACAACCAGGCACAGAAATTGATGGTCCCAGAAGGAGCAAGTTTGGGAAAGAAGAGACCAGTTTTACCTATACTGATCTAGATATTGGGCTGTACTTTAATTATCTCCTTTGGAAGCCTACTAAAACAGGAGGCACATGCCAGAGCTTAGAGATTCACTAATCTTCCTGGAAAGGAGAGAAATGTCAAGAAAGTCAGCTTATAAAGAAAAGTTACATCCTCCCTAGAAACCATGACAGAGCATGGGAACCCCTTCCATCAAGTTTTAATATGATGCCCTTCTCTTTCTCAAAGTAGGTTTGAGAGGTTGCAAGAATAAATTGATCACCTTTCAGAATAAATTAAACTTTGAATTTTTCCAATCCAGGTCAGCTTTCCTCCATGCTGGGTCTTGGTGAGGGTTATATTGTAGAGACCAGGAGAAATCTCCAACTTCATAATAATCCCCCAGAAGAGCCATCACTGGATCATTTACCAACAACAATTCTGACTCCCTATCTAGTCAGAGAGAGAATGTTCCTGAAAGACTGAGATGTCATTAGCAAGAGGTACTCCAAGCTTTAATGGAGGCTGTTTCTTTCCTCGGTGCCCCCCTTCCTGGGGAAGTCATGGGACAATGGCTACTTGCCTTCCTTTAGGCACAGACTTAGACACAGAGGATGCAATGATGAATAAGATAGACTTTGCTCTCAAGATCGCACAGTCCAGTAGGGAAGGCATATATAGAAATAAGCACAAATCATGTTTCTGGAACTGTCTTGAGTTATTTCTTCACCAGAAAGGTGGAGTAGTTATCTCCTGTGTGGCAGAGAATTAACGCTTTCATTTGTAGAGGACCACCATTCAATGGTACTAAGACTAAAGAGAAAATGTATCCCCTTGAAGGGTATCCCTATAGATTGCAGTCCTTTTGCTATACTACATGAAGAAGAGAAACCTCCACCTAAGGGTTCTCCACCTACCTGCGTTCGTTTCATACCTGTAGAGACAGGCTGAACTGATGATCTCCAATAGTGGCATCTGCCTCTTTATCTTTCTCTCTCTTATCCAGCAATAATAGCAACCTTTTCTACTGTCTCAGAATCCACAAGTTCAAGCTGGCATCTCCATCTCCTGTGACCATCAGATCACCAGATATGGTTACCTCTGCTTTGCCCTCCAGAGAAAATACAGGTTAATTTGTCTTAAATTAGTGGAGGAGCAAAGTAGTGGAAGAAAATAATGGTCATCACCTACTCCTAGGCAATTTTAGCATCCCCACTCCTCCTCACCCCCTCCCTCCCATCGAAGTCAACAAAGCCAACCATTCCATCCTGATTTGTCCCTTTCCCCTGCACTGTATGAAGTTAGCTACAGATGGCATGCCCGGATTGATGCTCCAAAACTCCCCAGTGCCCACTATCAAGCTGGTTCCTAAATCCGTGGATGCAGCAGACTTCAAAGAGGAAGTTGTGTGATCGCGCAGCATGAGCCTTGGCACAATGGAGTCTGGGCTGTGCCAGTGCCATGATGCCCAAGTCTCACCCGCTCTGATGCAGCACTCAGAATGGCATCTGGTTGCCTCACTGCCCACATGGTGGGAGCCTGGTGCTGAGAGCCAAGTTACTCTTTTTAATGCACCCTGGGTAGTAGGTAAAGAAATTCATGATAAAGTGGAGAGAAAGGAAAAGAAAACGATCAGGGAAAAGGTAGTTGAAGGGTTTAGAGGAAACACAACCTTGAATAATTCCTTCTCTTCCTTTGGAAGAGTCTGAGAAGAGTCTGCTCATTCATTTTCCTGCAAAGAGCTTCCAAAAGGGGTTTTGGGTAGAGTCAGCTGAGAAAGTGGAATAAAGTTTTCTGGAGGTCTTTCTCCCTTGAGAGTTTGTTTAACTGTTCCCAATATTCCTACCCCAGTCATCCTAAATTCTGTCCCAGAGCACTTAACAATCATAATAATACTCATTTATTGATCTTAACTATGTTCCAAGTATTGGATAAAATATTTTAACCTCTTTTTCTCATTTACTTCTTAGGCAAAACTGAAGCCTGGTATTTCCTCCCAATTTTTTCAGGAGATAATACAGAGATGTTAAAGAAGTTGCCAAGATCACACAGCTCTTAAATGATGGAGTCAAGATTCAAACACAGGTCTGTAGGATTTCAAAACCCTTATTCCAGAAGGATCTTGTCAACCTCAACTAGCTGTCATAATAGAATCAAAAAGCATTACCTGAAGCTCCCTATCTTGGAGATATTTACATTTTAATAGCCTCTTTTTTTAACATCTTTATTGGGGTATAATTGCTTTACAATGGTGTGTTCGTTTCTGCTTTATAACAAAGTAAATCAGCTATACATATACATATATACCCATATCTCCTCCCTTTTACATCTCCCTCCCATCCTCCCTATCCCATCCCTCCAAGTGGTCACAAAGCACGGAGCTGATCTACCTGTGCTATGCAGCTGCTTCCCACTAGCTATTTTCCATTTGATAGTGTATATATGTCCATGCCACTGTCTCACTTTGTCCCAGCTTACCCTTTCCCCTCCCCATGTCCTCAAGTCCATTCTCTACGCCTGTGTCTTTATTCCTGTCCTGCCCCTAGGTCCTTCAGAAACATTTTTTTTTAGATTCCATATATATGTGTTAGCATACAGTATTTGTTTATCTCTTTCTGACTTACTTCACTCTGTATGACAGACTCTAGGTCTCTCCACCTCACTACAAGTAACTAACTTTCATTTCTTTTTATGGATGTGTAATATTCTATTGTATATATGTGCCACATCTCCTTTATCCATTCATCCGTTGATGGACACTTAGGTTGCTTCCATGTCCTAGCTATTGTAAATAGAGCTGCAATGAACATTGTGGTACATGACTCTTTTGGAATTATGGTTTTCTCAGGGTGTATGCCCAGTAGTGGGATTGCTGGGTCGTATGGTGGTTCTATTTTTAGTTTTTTAAGGAACCTCCATACTGTTCTCCATAGTGGCTGTATCAATTTACATTCCCACCAACAGTGCAAGGGGGTTCCCTTTTCTCCACACCCTCTCCAGTATTTGATGTTTATAGATTTTTTGATGATGGCTATTCTGAATAGTGTGAGGGGATGCCTCATTGTACTTTTGATGTGCATTTCTCTAGTGATTAGTGATGTTGAGTATCCTTTCATGTGTTTATTGGCAATCTGTATATTTGCTTTAGAGAAATGCCTATTTAGGTCTTCTGCCCATTTTTGGATTGAGTTGTTTGTTTTTTTGATATAGAGCTGCATGAGTTGCTTGTAAATTTTGGAGATTAATCCTTTGTCAGTTGCTTCATTTGCAAATATTTTCTCCCATTCTGAGGGTTGTCTTTTGGTCTTGTTTATGGTTTCCTTTGCTGTGCAAAAGCTTCTAAGTTTCATTAGGTCCCATTAGTTTATTTTTGTTTTTATTTCCATTTCTCTAGGAGGTGGGTCAAAAAGGATCTTGCTGTGATTTATGTCATAGAGTGTTCTGCCTATGTTTTCTTCTAAGAGTTTTATAGTGTCTGGTCTTATATTTAGGTCTTTAATCTATTTTCAGTTTATTTTTGTGTATGGTGTTAGGGAGTGTTCTAATTGCATTTTTTACATGTAGCTGTCCAGTTTTCCCAACACCACTTATTGAGGAGACTGTCTTTTCTCCATTGTATATTTTCCCTCCTCTATCAAAAATAAGGTGACCATATGTGTGTGGGTTTAACTCTGGGCTTTCTATCCTGTTCCATTGATCTATATTTCTGTTTTGGGGCCAGTACCATACTGTCTTGATTATTGTAGCTTTGTAGTATAGTCTGAAGTCAGGGAGCCTGATTCCTCCAGCTCCGTTTTTCGTACTCAAGATTGCTTTGGCTATTCAGGGTCTTTTGTGTTTCCATACAAATTGTGAAATTTTTTGTTCTAGTTCTGTTAAAAATGCCATTGGTAGTTTGATAGGGATTGCATTGAATCTGTAAATTGCTTTGGGTAGTAGAGTCATTTTCACAATGTTGATTCTTCCAATCCAAGAACATGGTATATCTCTCCATCTGTTTGTATTATCTTTAATTTCTTTCATCAGTGTTTTATACTTTTCTGCATACAGGTCTTTTGCCTCCTTAGGTAGGTTTATTCCTAGGTATTTTATTCTTTTTGTTGCAGTGGTAAATGGGAGTGTTTCCTTAATTTCTCTTTCAGATTTTTCATCATTAGTGTATAGGAATACAAGAGATTTCTGTGCATTGATTTTGTATCCTGCTACTTTACCAAATACATTGGTTAGCCCTAGAAGTTTTCTGGTAGCATCTTTAGGATTCTCTGTGTATAGTATCATGTCATCCACAAACAGTGACAGTTTTACTTCTTCTTTTACAATTTGTATTCCTTTTATTTCTTTTTCTTCTCTGATTGCTGTGGCTAGGACTTCCAAAACTATGTTGAATAATAGTGGTGAGAGTGGACAACCTTGTCTTGTTCTTGATCTTAGTGGAAATGGTTTTAGTTTTTCACCATTGAGAACAATGTTGGATGTGAGTTTGTCATATATGGCCTTTTTTAAGTTGAGGTAAGTTCCCTCTATGCCTACTTTCTGGAGGGTTTTTATCAAAAATGGGTGTTGAATTTTGTTGAAAGCTTTTTCTGCATCTATTGAGATGATCATATGGTTTTTCTCCTTCAAGTTGTTAATATGGTTTATCACATTGATTGATTTGTGTATATTGAAGAATCCTTGCATTCCTGGGATAAACCCCACTTGATCATGGTGTATGATCCTTTTAATGTGCTGTTGGATTCTATTTGCTAGTATTTTGTTGAGGATTTTTGCATCTATGTTCATCAGTGATATTGGCCTGTAGTTTTCTTTCTTTGTGACATCCTTGTCTGGTTTTGGTATCAGGGTGATGGTGGCCTCGTAGAATGAGTTTGGGAGTGTTCCTCTCTCTGCTATATTTTGGAAGAGTCTGAGAAGGATAGGTGTTAGCTCTTCTCTAGAACTTTGATAGAATTCGCCTGTGAATCCATCTGGTCCTGAGCTTTTGTTTGTTGGAAGATTTTTAATCACAGTCTCAATTTCAGTGCTTGTAATTGGTCTGTTCATATTTTCTATTTCTTCCTGGTTCAGTCTCGGCAGGTTGTGCATTTCTAAGAATTTGTCCATTTCTTCCAGATTGTCCATTTTATTGGCATAGAGTTTCTTGTAGTAATCTTTCATGATCCTTTGTATTTCTGCAGTGTCAGTTGTTGCTTCTCCTTTTCCATTTCTAATTCTATTGATTTGAGTCTTCTCCCTTTTTTTCTTGATGAGTCTGGCTAATGGTTTATCAATTTTGTTTATCTTCTCAAAGAACCAGCTTTTAGTTTTATTGATCTTTGCTATTGTTTCCTTCATTTCTTTTTCATTTATTTCTGATCTGATTTTTATGATTTCTTTCCTTCTGCTAATTTTGGGGTTTTTTTTGTTCTTTCTCTAACTGCTTTAGGTGTAAGGTTAGGTTGTTTATTTGAGATGTTTCTTGTTTCTTGAGGTAGGATTTTATTGCTATAAACTCCCTCTTAGAACTGCTTTTGCTGCATACCATAGGTTTTGGGTCGTCGTGTTTTCATTGTCATTTGTTTCTAGGTATTTTTTGATTTCCTCTTTGATTTCTTCAGTGGTCTCTTGGTTATTTAGTAGTGTATTGTTTAGCGTCCATGTATTTGTATTTTTTACAGATTTTTTTTCTGTAATTGATATCTAGTCTCATAGCGTTGTTGTCGGAAAAGAAACTTGATACGATTTCAATTTTCTTAAATTTACCAAGGCTTGATTTGTGACCCAATATATGATCTATCCTGGAGAATGTTCCATGAGCACTTGAGAAAAATGTGTATTCTGTTGTTTTGGGATGGAATGTCCTATAAATATCAATTAAGTACATCTTGTTTAATGTATCATTTAAAGCTTGTGTTTCCTTATTTATTTTCATTTTGGATGATCTTTCCATTGGTGAAACTGGGATGTTAAGGTCCCCTGCTATGATTGTGTTACTGTGTATTTCCCTTTTTAAGGCTGTTAACATTTGCCTTATGTATTGAGGTGCTCCTATGTTGGCTGCATAAATATTTACAATTGTTATATCTTCTTCTTGGATTGATCCCTTGATCATTAGGTAGTGTCCTTCCTTGTCTCCTGTAACATTCTTTATTTTAAAGTCTATTTTGTCTGATATGAGAATTGCTACTCCAGCTTTCTTTTGATTTGCATTTGCATGGAATATCGTTTTCCATCCCCTCACTTTCAGTCTGAATGTGTCCCTAGGTCTGAAGTGGGTCTCTTGTAGACAGCATATATATGGGTCTTGTTTTTGTATCCATTCAGCCAGTCTATGTCTTTTAGTTGGAGCATTTAATCCATTTACATTTAAGGTAGTTATCGATATGTATATTCTTATTACCATTTTCTTAATTGTTTTGGGTTTGTTATTGTAGGTCTTTTCCTTCTCTTGTGTTTCCTGACTAGAGAAGTTCCTTTAGCATTTGTTGTAAAGCTGGTTTGGTGGTGCTCAATTCTCTTAGCTTTTGCCTGCCTGTAAAGTTTTAATTTCTCCATCAAATCTGAATGAGATCCTTGCCAGGTAGAGTAATCTTGGTTGTAGGTTTTTCCCTTTCATGACTTTAATTATGTCCTGCCACTCCCTTCTGGCTTGCAGAGTTTCTGCTGAAAGTTCAGCTGTTAAGCTTATGGGGATTCCCATGTATGTTAATTGTTGTTTTTCCCTTGCTGCTTTTAATATTTTTTCTTTGTATTTAATTTTTGATAGTTTGATTAATTATGTATCTTGGCATGTTTCTCCTTGGATTTATCCTGTATGGGACTCTCTGTGCTTCCTGGACTTGACTGGCTATTTCCTTTCCCATATTAGGGAAGTTTTCAACTATAATCTCTTCAAATATTTTCTCAGTCGCTTTCTTTTTCTGTTCTTCTTCTGGGACCCCTATAATTCGAATGTTGGGGCATTTAATGTTGTCCCAGAGGTCTCTGAGACTGTCCTCAATTCTTTTCATTCTTTTTTCTTTATTCTGCTCTTCAGTAGTTATTTCCACTATTTTATCTTCCAGGTCACTTATCCATTCTTCTGCCTCAGTTTTTCTGCTATTGATCCCTTCTAGAGGATTTTTAATTTCATTTATTGTGTTGTTCATCACTGTTTGTTTGCTCTTTAGTTCTTCTAGGTCCTTGTTAAACATTTCTTGTATTTTCTCTCTTCTATTTCCATGATTTTGGATCTTCTATACTATCATTACTCTGAATTATTTTTCACGTAGACTGCCTATTTCCTCTTCATTTGTTTAGTCTGGTGAAGGAGCATTTCATCTGCTGTGTGTTTCTCTGCCTTCTCATGTTGCTTAAGTTACTGTGTTTGGGGTCTCCTTTTCGCAGGCTGCAGGTTTGTAGTTCCCGTTGTTTTTGGTGTCTGCTCCCAGTGGCTAAGGTAGGTTCAGTGGGTTGTGTAGGCTTCCTGGTAGAGGGGGCTGGTGCCTGTGTTCTGGTGGATGAGGCTGGATCTTGTCTTTCTGGTGGGCAGGACCACATCTGGTGGTGTGTTTTGGGGTGTCTGTGACCTTATTATGATTTTAGGCAACCTCTCTGCTAATGGGTGGAGTCGTGTTCTTGTCTTGCTAGTTGTTTGGCATAGGGTGTCCTGCACTGTTGCTTGCTTGTCGTTGAGTGGAGCTGGGTCTTAGCGTTGAGATGGAGATCTCTGGGAGAGCTTTAGCCATTTGATATTACATGGAGTAATAGCCTATCTCTTACTGAGGCTTCAATGAGAGATGAAATGAGTTGCTTGTAATGCTATGTGGGACACTGTAATAGGTCACAGAGGAAATACATGGGGTCAGGTGTGTCTCAAATAACACTGTGTCTCTCAACTCAATGTAATGAAGCCAGACCTATCTGAAGGAATGTTGAAGCTATTGTTTTGTATTTATTTCAATAGAAACTGTGTTTATTAGGAGTTATAACCAAGAGAAATTTTCTTTGTATATAGGAAAGCCTTCCCAGTGAAGGAGCCTGTGGAAGTTTAGTAGATGACTTCAACACACACATGACAACATGCACACACACACACACACACACTCAGCTCTCACTCCCCAGCCTGGAGGAGTTCAGTCCTACCTGATCAGAGAGAGATGAACAAGGTGATTTCCCAGGAAAACTCTTGCCCTCAACTTGTAACCTTTAACTTTGACTCAGAGTATTTCATTTTATTTCCCAGGACTTCCTAAAGACACACACGTAGTTTACATTTTCTGTCCTTAAAACAACATCAGGTAAGCAAAGTAGAGACTTCCATCACATTCTTTGAAAAGAAAAAATATTTTCTCAGACTTGGGTCCAGAATGAGTTGTCCCACCATTAACATTTGGAAATTCAACTGCCACCCTCCTCCAGGCTTCCAGGTCTCCCAACCCAAGATGGCTTTCTGTCCTTCTGGACCAACCTGTGGAGGAAATCATTTCCTGACCGTCTACCAAACATAACCCCTTGAAAGGAAAGAGCAGACCCAAAGGCCTTCATCTGTCTGTGTCTCTCCCCTCCTGCTGTGGAGAGAAAGCTCATCTCCAGCCAAGGAAGAGACAAGTATCACTGTCCCACTCCACTCCTGGGACTGGCAGAGGCTGGGATGCTGGTTTCCTCCTCAGATGTTCCCTCTCTCTCCCCCTTTCCTCCCAGAGCCCTCCTGAGGCTTTCCTACCAGAAAGGGAGAGGAAAGAAGGCAACAGCCCCAAAAGGACAACTCTAACATTCTATCAATCAGGATCCTGCCATATGCAAACCAAGAATGAAAAGAAATTTAAACAGGGCTTCGACACATTCTCATCCAGAGATATTCACCTAACATGTGAGCTAGATGAATATGGATTTAAGTATTCCAGTGTTGCCTATCTGTGCCCGCTTCATCGTTCTAGCACAGGCAGGAAGCCCTGAATATTCTAGTTCCATCCTATCAACAAAGCTATATGTTATCTGAAAAATGCTTTCATAATTATCTAATAGTGACCCAAGGTCTGTTTCCTGTCCTAGGGGCATCTGCACTTAAGGAAAGATGCTCAAACTGGTCATTGTTTAACCTCAAAGCCGAAGTCCCTATTACAGTGTCCTACAAGCCCCTTTGTAATGTGCCACCCCCACCCCCAGCCTCTCTGACCTCATTTCTTATGATTGCCCTTTTGGGTCCCCATTCATGTCTCTCCAGCAAATGGTCTCCTTACTGAATCTCCCATTTCATGGTCCTTGCCCTGGCTATTCTTTTTGACTGGATACCCACTCCTATATCACTCCCCATGCCTGTGCTCTCCCAAAATCCCCTTTACCCTGTACCATATTTTCTACTTCCACACCCCTTGTTATTTTATAACATAATGCATAATTTACTGGCTTATTATTTTTATTGTTTCTTTTTCCTTTATCTTCATACCTTGCTAGAACGCAAACTCTATGACAGCAGGGTTTTTTGAGTTTTTTCATCACTGATGTATCCCAAAATATCTAGGATAATGCCTGCCACATAATCGATGCTCAAGGAATGTTGGCTAAAGGGAATGCACCTCTAATGGAGGGATTTCAAATATTCTCTAGAACCAGATACTCACCCCTACCTGTAACCCAGGAAGTTAGGTTCATCCCAACATATGCCAAAACTCCAGAGCAGACACCTATATTTCTTCTATTCCTCACAGCTTTAATCCTTAGTCCCCTTAGATCTATTTTCCTTTGCACATTTCACACTCTGCAACCAAAGACAAAGTGCATCCTCCCAATTTTTACTTCCTGATTCATTTCCCATTATAGATTTAAAGAGCCCATAGCCCCACAGTTTGCTTCTTTACCTGCTTGCAGTTCAGGCTCTTCTTCCCACTCCCTGTCTCTGGTTTTCCAGGGCTGCCTGCCACCTGGTTCTGCTTGGATGCTGAGCTCCTCTGCCTGGCAACAGCCGCCCCACACATCCCACTTGGCTCAGAGAGGCCCTTCTAGGGAAACTGGGACCCTAGCATAAAGTCATGTTCATGAATGTATCTTTACTTACTATCGTCAATAATACCTGAACACATTTAAATCAATAGCAGCAAGCTCTCCATTCTAACGGGAAAAAAGTTTAAAAAAGAGGATGACTCACAATTATGCCTCTCTTTGTTCTGAACGTCAGGACTAACCTTGAATTTGTACATCAATATGACAAGAGCAAAACATGTAAAAACCTGAAGGCACAATGATGACAAACTGTCCCCAAATTGCACATGTGTTTTTCAGAAAATTTCTCCTGGTCTAACTCTTTCTGACAGCAAAAATCAAATGATACTTTCCTTTTCAACAGCTACTCAATCTCAAAGCTGGGCAGCCATTTCTTAAACTGTCAACAGCCACCCTGCCAACTTTATAGCATGTAAACTCTGAACGCTCCAGATCGAGGCAAGGCTGATGGGCACGTGCGGCATGCTCCGCAGGCTCTTTATGTCTGTGAAACTTCAGCACCCACATTAATCACAAACTCCTCCCACTGGAACTCACCATCCCTCACTCTGCAGGACCCACCAGTCTTAAACTTCATAGTTTATTCTCTGCCCTCCCATCCCATAATATAAAAATAATACCTACCACGTGCATATCACCTTATAGATTCCAGAGTACATTTACATGCATACCCTAATTCTACTCCCATATGAACACTGCAGAGTGGGCTTTACTGTCCCCATGTTCTAGAAGCAGTAGTAACTAAAATATAAGGGAGTGTGCAAGGCTCACAGCTGGGACATGGAAGGGTTAGGTTTGAACCCAGGCCCTGGATTCCACAGCCAGGATTCAGCCCTCTCATCTCTGCTGTCTGACTCAGTCCCTCAGCATTCTTTAGCTCCCAGCCAATAAATACTTCTCTTTTCAGGCTGCAAATGTTCTTTTCCTCATCCTAACTGCATATCAATGCCGTCCCATTCATGGACATGCAAGGCACCTACTTCAGGTTCAGGCACCATACAGACCTTCTCTGCTTTCTCCCTTCCTCCTTTGTGCTCTCGATCCCCACCTTGACTATTGCACTTCTTGTTTTGCAGTTACTTGCTTGTGCATCGCTCTCCTCCTAAGGGCTCCTCCAGGACAGGGACAGTGTCTTACTCAGCTCTATTACCCCAGATTTTAGCAATGTACTTGATATGAAAGTTTTCAATAAAGATATGTAATCTTTGAGATGTCGACAATTATGCCCAAGAGAAGAGGGAGCATCCCCTTCTATTCCAGATCCAAACTCCATCTCTGGCCCACTTGCACTCTCCCAGCTACATGCACCCCTCCAGAGCTCACCAGGCAGAGGCAACCTGAACAGTTACAACTCACTTCAGGACCTAAAGTCTCAGGGGCCCCACAGTATTTCTTCTCCAAGAGTCCTTGAGAAAACTCAGAGAAGTGAAGAGCTGATGGATTTGACAGGGACAAAAACACAGAAATAGAAGGAAGAAACGCTCTCAAGAGGGCAGAGGAGGGATGGCGGATGCCAGGAGGAGCATCCGTTACATGTCTAGTCCTAACCCTGATGTGGCAGATCTGCAGAAGTCTCTGTACTAAGAGTGATCAAACTCTGAGTTCCCTACGAGGAGGACCATGGCTGAGTCAAGAAAAGGCTTACGTTTCTATCTGGAATTGTCTTCTCTGTAAGCAAAAGAATCCCAAGCTCCCTGAAAAGTGGCCCAGCTGTAGTTTTTTTATCTCCATAAAGCTTCACTCCCAGTCCTTCTTCCAGTAGGGGCCTCTCTTCTAAACATACACACACACACACACACACACACACACACACACACACACACACACACA
>NW_021703774.1:35294332-35393062 GCF_005190385.1 Monodon monoceros | reverse complement strand
ACACACACACACACACACACACACACACACACACACACACACACACATTCCGTTTCCTGGGACCAAGCTCAAATATCTACCACAGTGACATGACCTGGAGTCTTCTCAGCTTTCTGTATAAGTCAATTAAGTTTAATTTATGTGCTAAGGCCTCCTATGTGTCGAGCAATGTTCAGGGCATACAAACCCGAATAAACATGGCTCCTGTCCACATAGAGCTCTCAGTCTAGTAGATCAGAAGAACCCATACAGAAGTAAAGGAAGCTGTAACAAGCAATAGAGATGCTGTAGGATTAAGGTAAGCGAGGAATTAATTCCACTTGAAGAGGATCAGAACCCCTGGTGCAGGAGGTGAGTTGAGCTAGGCTTGGAAAGATGACACTAGGGCCACACTGGGGGTGAGACCTAGGCGTCTCCATGTAGAACCCCTGTCAATGTCATGACCTCCACTACAGGGAACAACTCAGACAGGACTAGTACGCTCTCCCAAGAGCAGTAAAAATCAATCAGAAAGCCCCAAAGCAATGTACATGGGTTTGGGTTCCTCCTTTTTTGGAACTGGGGAAGATGTCTGTCCACTAAATCATGCATGGAGCAATGCTAACTCACTCGATAACTGTGAAAACTTAAGATAGAAAATGAGAGCCTGAATATGGAATGCTTAGAACAGCGCCTAGATGATACCACCCAGTAACACCTTATTTTTTCTTACCAGCACCATCTTACACTCTTTAATATTTACTTTCAAACTTGATGCCCAGTGCCAGTCCCTGTTCTCAGTCTTGATATCAAATCTAAATACACGAACTTCAATTAGAAATTGTGATTTGGGGCAGTGTTCCATGGGAATAGTGGCTCTGAGGACCTATCAGGGAATGGAAAATACTCTCACACTGCTTTGCACAGGGTGCAAATAAGTGAGAATAGTGGGAAGCAGTGTTGCCAGAGGTTTTGGTCATCAGAGCATGTGGGGCAATAAATTGCCAGAGCCCAGGACTTTCAGCTGGACGGTGCCGGCAGCATGTACCATTGAAGGTGCCTGAGGAGTCAATTGATCCGATCAGCTCTCTGCTGTCTTTCCTGAGACCTGTGTCCTCACTCCAGGAAGTAACCACCCTGCAAGGGAAGTAGTGTTCATTCTATTCTTAAAAGATGAGGAAGGCCTTTGCTGCCTCTGTGGTCTACACTCTATCCGAGCCCCTGGAACTTGGTCTCTGTGCAGTTATCTCTGAGGGCCTTCAGTGCCAAGTGCTCAACTAGACTTTGAACACTGACAGGTGGGCACTGATGTGGCATCCCGGCCCCTGGTGAGAAGACCAACAGGCCTGCCTGTGCAGTGCCTTCTGCCTAACAGCTTTCAGGTCTCCAGATGACTCAAGCCCAGCAAATATGGTACTCCTTTTGTTCAAAACACGTATTCTCCATCTTCCCTGAAAGCTCGTCAAGGAGAATGCATTGCTACTCAGTGACATGCAGTCATTTTCATTACAAATGTATGGTATTGGCCAAACCATTGGGATGGGTTACCACTGAGCCACACATATTCCCTTTTCCAGCCCAAGTGGTAACATGTGTTAGCTAGTGGTGGGCCATGAGTAAGCCACCCTTGCCATGGAAGAGCATTCAAGTGAAAGCAAGTAAACCCTAATCATTAGAGGGAAGAATGAATAGTGGTGTGGCCAATCTTGCTCTTTCAAAAGAGGAAATGTAAGTTGATGTTACTTAGCTAATTACATTCAAGTTCTCCTGCATCCTGACATCTCTGGATTAGTGGGCTTGGGTGGAGCTGGAGCTGAAACTGTGAAGTCTGTAGAAGTAAAACTTTTTCTGGTTCCTGGGTTATCAGGGACTAGAGAGCGTTTCCATGGCAAAACAGAAATCAGGTAGTTACAGGGAACATACTTTTAATATAAAACTTGGACATATGGTTTGACAAGTATAAGTGTACTTTGGAAAATATAAGAAAAAAAGAAAACATTTAAAATTGGGGCTGTTCTGAAAAAGCTTTGGCATGTGGTCACCTTCACACAGTGCCCTCACTAAAGAGGAATACAGTACATATAAGCCAGGATAGCCAATTAACACACATCACTAATTACAACTCTGGTTAACCTATGATCTACGTGTAAGAATTCATCAGCACTGCTCAGCCAAGCCTCTTTCTGACTCTCAGCAGCTAAGCTAGTCACTCAGAGGTCTCAGCATCTTGCAGATAAGGGAGCCTTCATCTCTGTGTGTTAGGAAGTAAGAAAACTCTGGTCAGTGCAGCACTTGGGAGCAGACTCAGAAGCTGATCAAGTTAAAGGGAGAATTACATACTGTCCTCCCAGAGACATTACCCTGAGGGACTTATCCATCTTTTCTTGTGCAGTTTTTTTTTTAGATCAGGATAAAGTAACAGCTTTCCTTACTACCTAAGAATTATTTTGTTCTCATCTACAAAATGTATAGTTGGTCTCGATTACCCCAATACACACATAGATACACCTCCTTCACAGTCAACCCCTCTCTCCCACGCGCTCTCTCTCTCTCTCTTTCTCTCTCTCTCTCTCTCTCTCACACACACACACACACACACACACACACGCACATGCACACACACAGACACGGATGCAAGAGCAGACTCCATTTGGTTGTAGTTCCTGGGAGGGATGCAAAATGGAGCCAGATTTGCATAGGATGCCAGACAAGCCCTCCGGCCCCTGAAATATCACACCTGTCTCCTGCCAGTACTCAGAGTGCCATCTGCTTCCCCAGGAAAGCCAGACATAAGGCCCCCTCTTTATGCCTTTGGTAGATGATGAGAAAATCTGGCATGGGGAGCCTTAATTGCTCAAAAATAACTCCGTGGTACGTAACATACAGTTACATGAAGATCTGAAGAGAAAGCCTTGGCAGTCTTTTTACAAACATTCAGATAATGGTTGGGGCATGCAAAAGGGAAACTATTTAAGGACTCAACCTCATCCCATATTATTTCTACTGCCAACAACTCTACAAGTGAGGAGTTCTGGGTGTGTGGTAGAAAGTCCCACAAAAAAGGCATGGGAAGCATCCAGGCAGGATTGTATTTTTTCATATACCTCACTTTGAGGTTGCGATGCTCTCCTAAGGCTTTTTTTACCACCTCACATAAATAATTTTACTCCTTGATGCTACTTTTAAAATATAGTTCTATCTCTAGTTATGACAGCAGAGCAGAGGGAAATTCCCTCTCTCAGGCTGGTATAGCAGTGCCTGTGCAGAGACCAGCCACATAAAACAGGGAGGTGCGACAGAAGCAGCATGGCTTCCAGTGTGGAAAGACAGCACAGGACGCAAGAGGACAGACTAGGGCAGAGTTTGTCAATGCTGGCCCTCTTGACACTTTGGGCTGGATGATTCTTTGCCATAGGGAGTTTTTCTGTGCATGGTGGGATGTTTAGCAGCATCCCTAGCCTCAGTCGATTACATACCAGCAATACCCCTCCCCCAGTATGACAACGAAAAATATCTTCAGACGTCAAATGTCTCATGGGGAGCAGAATCATCCCTTTGGAAAACTACCGAACTGGATGGTCTCTCTAGGTCTCCTCAAAGCCCATTGGGGTATGTAGGTGATAGAGAGAGTTCTGATAGCATAGCATTTAACACAGAGAATGGTACTCACTTGTTTATGAGTCTATGTCTCCCATTAGATTGCATTTTTGTGAGGACAGAGACCATCTCCATCTGAGTACTGCTGTCTCTGCAGCCCGTGACCTGGTGCCAGGCACAAGTGTTAAAGGAAAGAATCAATGACTGGATGAATGGCAGGTGGGATCCGGTCTCCTCCCCAATCCCGAGCTCCCTGTGTCAAGTACTGTGGCTTTGTGTTGGTGGTGGCTGCAGGGAGGGATATCTTCAGAAAATTAATAAAATAAATGACTAAATAAATGGAACCTCTTGTCTAAAGAACACAGAGATAAGGTAAATCATTTTGAGTCCTAGGAAAATTATCTCTACCATCCTGCCCCGGTTTCTCCATTCAGCCAGAAAACACGTTAATTTATCTTGTGAAATTTTTCATCCACCAGACAAACATTAAGTATTTCTTTCTCCTTTTTTTTAAAAAATATATTCTTCTCTCTACGAAGGTGGGTTGGCTCTCAACTCATTGGAATAAAAGCTCCATTAGCCTCACTGCATGTAAGGCTTGTGAGGTTGGCCTGGATTCAGGGCCAGCAAAAGGATAAAGAAATCTGACACTCATTCTTCACATAATTAGGGTTGGTAAAATAAACTGTGCTCATTTCATTAAGGGAATGGATCCATCAGGCCCAGGACAGGGCGGAAAATCCATGCTCACAGTACCAGCCTTTTGTCTCAAATTAACCCCAGCTGATAAAAAAGGTTCCTGTGGAGTCATTGGGGAATATTCCTGCACCCCACCCCACCTCTGGCCCTTCATGCCTTTTAATCTCTGAGTCCATGTAGTTTTTCTCAGCTGGTGCAAACCCAGCAAACACTACATACAGTTGCCTGCTTATACATGACACATGTTCTCCAAATCCCTGCATAGGATGTTTCTCTCCCTCTGTAACATGAGGTCGTTTGCCAGCAAGTATCCAGGAATCCACCCCTGGCCAAGAAGGCATCACTTTTTCATGCATATCAGAAGGCAAGATGGGACTGCACTGAAAAACCCAAACTTTTGACCAGCCTTGGGACAAGTAGCAACAGGAATGATATCATTGATGGGGAACCAACAGAATAATCAGCAATAATGAAATAAATTCTCTTTGAAAAGTAAAAAAGCCCCTCCTAAATTCATATTATGGTTCTTACCTATGTTAATATCCTCTTCTAACCCAACCCAGCTTTCAAAAAGCCAAGGTCTTGGAAACTTTCAACAGTCTTGCATTACTGACCAAAAACTGTGTGGTCTCCTTCTCTGCCACCCTCTCTATCATGCCCTCACTTTGACTAACTTAAAATTAGTATAAATTTCCTCTAGGAGGGAGAGGAAGGCAAGCGAGTGAATGAGACAGGCTTAGGTAACAGACAAGAAAGGTCGTCACTGGCCATGGAAAAATATCTCAAGCAAGAGGCAAGAAAGGAGCCAGAAGAATAGTATAGGACCTCTGGGAAGGAAAGACAGTTTAATTGACAGGCTGGAGACGAGGTTAGGGAAGCAGAAGCTGTTTTGTCCAGAGGTGCCAGAGTGCAGCCTGGCAGTCTCCCCTCATCAAGTACTTGCAGGGCTCTGATGTGCTGGTGTGCAAGGTGGTGACCAATTCTGGAAGAGACGAGGAAATGACCAAGGCTACAATATAAGCGAACGAGGGGACTTCCCTGCTGATGAGGGCTGTGAAACTCGGCTTTCACCATTTCCGGGGTCTTCAAGATCAGGAGACTCGGTCTTCCATCAGGGAAAAACAATACTGAGCTAGCCCGGATGGATTCTTAGAAGCATGGTAACTCTAGGAAGCTACGAAAGTCCAGGGGCTATTCCCAGGGCAGGAAGTAGCACCCAAGCAGACTAGGATGGGGAAGGTGGTGCTAGCAGGAGTCTGGCTCTGCCCCGTGATTGCACTCTTCAACCCAGCCTGGGTCTCCTCCGGCTTCAGCATGTTCTGAGTGGCTGGTGTATTTCTCCGTAGTCCTGGTGGATATATTTTTGCGGTGTTTTCTTTTTCATCGTCTCACTGATAGAAGTGTGTGTGTGTGAGAGAGAGAGAGAGAGAGAGCGCACGTGGTTTTTCTTGGCCTTTTGCCCCTTGGGAAGGTTTCCAGAGATATTTCTGTGAGTGTAGAAGCTTGAGCAGAGACAGGGAACAGAGGGAGATGGCTTGGGGGTTGGGAGGGGGATCTACTCACGGCTGAGACTTGGCTTCTGCCTGAACTCAGCTGCTTGGCATCCATGACGTCTCTGCAGTTAAGCTCACAGGAGAGCTTGGGGCAGCCCCTCTTCCCTGCTGTTCTCTGCACACCCTCCTCCCTCACTCCCTCCTCACCCCCTTCCATTCCCTGCTCTCCTTCTCTCCTCTGGTTTCTTCAATTTCAATGAGTTTATTGGCATGACGAATGTTGCCAAAGCCAATAGCCCTGAGTCTCAGTGTCTGGGGATGGATTTCACAGTGGGAAGGGGGTGACCGGGGCCTTGGACCACATTCCCACTGTAGGTTTCTGCTTCAGTCTGAGCTGGTGGCAGGCTTCCAGGGACCTTGTTCACTAGGGTTTCCAGTCTCAGCTGAACTCACCAACCTTGTCTCCAGATGGGGAGAAAGTTATTATGGCAGAGGTCATGTTTGGAGCCTCAGGTCAGGGGGAGGGGGTGGGAGGGAAGCTTCAAGCTTATGTTTTCAAGGAGCAGTTTATAAATAAACCCCTCACTGTCTTATATAAACTGTGCTGCTAAAACTCCAGTCCCCCACTGACACTGCAAATTCACAGACTGGGGCCAGGGTGACAAAGACAGGCGGCTCTCAATCCAGGCGTTCACAGGAGATTAGAAAGGGTCTTTGATGGTCTTCCGAACATGAAAGAGTTTTAACTTGCTCCATACCCACCTCCCCCTGCAACGTACACACAAGAACCGTTTGGAGTAGGCAAGGGAAGATGGATACTGTTACAACCAGAGCCTCAAACATCCATCTCAAATGAGTTCTAGCTAAGGAAATCTCCTTCTTAATGAACAAGCCTTATGAGGCTTATCAAACTTCTATTTTCTCTGTCTCTCTCTCTTTTTCTCTCTTTCTCATTGTCTCAAACACACACACACACACACAGACACACACCCCTTGTCAGGACAGCAGACTTTCCCCTCCAGGGTGCCTCAGTTGATGGAGATTTCTTTTTGCAATGAAAATCAACTTTGGAAAACATCACAGCAAGGGACTTTTTTCCTGGCTGCCCCAAGATTGATCTGGTCCATAAGATGCCCCAGATCATTGCATTCGGTAATTTCATTCTGCTTATGATCTATTTCTTATACGATCAATATGATAAATGCGAGGGAAAGCAATGTGGGTTACGGCCCGACGCTGGTGAAGTGAGGAGAGGGGAGTGCTGGGCTGCCGCGCTGTGTGTCTCATGAAGCAGAAAAGCAATTCAGTCAGACTAAAAGCTACAGACAAGGCGGTATGTTCTCAGTGATAAATGCAAATGATCTGACTACCTTTCCCCCAGTGCAAATGGGGCTGGAGCGGGGAGGGGAGAAGAGCCCCACTGTCTGGGATCACAGCATTCCCTTAGGAACCCTCGGGAAATCTGCACAAGGCAAGCACATGGTGTGAGAGTGGGGATGCTGGGAGGGAAGAGCTAGGGTTTGTTCCATAATCAGTGTTAATGGCAAGCCCCCTCCCTCTTCCTGGCCCAGCCATGCTGCTGAGTATTGCCATTTTTAAAGCATATTACAACAGAATCAGGCATCCAGTGAGTGGAGAACCACAGGGAAATCTCAGACAGTGCACCGATCCATGAGAACCCTATCATCTTCTCTGAGCATTAGAGTTCCCTTTGGCCACAGGTCTTATTAGGTAACAATCCATTTCACTGCCTGCATTGTTATCTTGTGCCAGGGTCTTCTGCTATCCCACATGAGCCGTTGTACCTAGGTGTCCTTGAACAAGCCATTGAATTCTCTGCATCCAAGTTTCATCATCTATTACAGGGAATCCATTCTATCTCTGCTGCTGTTGGAGAGTATCTTTATGAGGATGGAATGAAATAATGTAGATAACTTCTAAAAACATATAATGTGCCCAGAGTGTGAGGTATTGATTGTGGTAGACACTGGGAAGCCTGGGAAAGAAGAAAGAGAGGGCACTGCCCTCAGAAAGCTTAGAGATGGATAGGGAAGATGGGTCAAATGCATGAAAAGGAGAAGCAAGACGAGTTCACACAGAAGAAAGAGTCCTGGACCAGGAGATGCAAACCCTGAGTTGTAAGTAGGGCTCTACCATTCCCCCGTTGCATGACTGCACAAGTTCCTTCCCCTCTCTGGGCCTCAGTTTCCCCAAAGGAATATGTTGGATAATCTCCAAGGCCACCCTGGGCTCTGATTTTTTGGGATGTCATAAGAAATTGAGCCCTATTGCAGATGCAGATATGAAAGAGTGATCTGAGCTCCAGGAGGAAATGAAACAGAGAGAGATTTTAGAATAAGGGAAGGGCATGCTTTGGGAAAATGGAATGACAGAGACATTCCAAATGTGGAAATCAACCTGGCTAAGCTTCCAAAGTGGGAGTGGGCATGTCCCAGTCAAGCATGTTCAAAGATTTCAGGTGGTTGGATCCTAGAAAAGAAGAGTAAGGAGAAAGGTCAAAGGGCATGGAAAATACTTTTGGCTTCTGAGCCCTTGTCTGGGATGAGGGAAGATGGGGAGGCAGGAAGGGATGGAGCTGTCAGGATGGCTGGGCTCTTCACAGGAGCTGAGAGGAGACCGACCTGCTGCTCTATCATCCTCCCATCTGTATCCAAAGGACCATCACCCTCAGGATCTTTCTCAGGAGGAGCGCTTTGTCACCACGATGCTGCTGTTTCTTGTGTCCTTTCAGGAACTTAAATTTGAAGTTGCTCAACCCTGCTAGTGTTTTATCCCTCGCAGACACTCTCCCCCTCCTGCTGCAGAAAGCCTGAGGTGGGTGCAGGGAAGGTAGGCAAGGGAGGGAGTGTGGTGGGTGGAGCAGTCATGGTAAGATGGGTTCCAGCAACTCTGCATCGGTGGTGATCTTCTGCCCTCCCACCCCTCCCGCTGCAAGGAAGTCTGTTCTCTGGAGAGAGGCAGACAGAAGGCCCCTTCTATTTTCTCATCTAGATGGCAGAGGCTGGGATGAGATCTCTATTGGGAACGTTGATTAAGTAGCCATTGTGCCAAGGGCAGAACTGGGAGCTGTAATCCCACTGATAACCAAGCCATTCACGGCCCATGTGAAAATGGTCAGGACAGCTCACCTGGACGTTTTCCATTTGCAACAGGACAAGGGAAATTGTGTTCCTAATATGTACTGTTTATCAAAGGTCTATCTTAGATTTTATTAAAGGTGACCATTCATGGGTTCATTCAGTATACTTTCACCCCCTAGGAAGGGAGCCCCAAAGCACAAAAGTATTGCATCCTTTTCAGAAGCTGAGATGGCTGAGGCCTGTCCAGGGTCAGACAGATGGTAATTAGAAGACCCACAGGTCTAGACCAGTTTGGGAGGTCCGTGGCTTTTGAAGGAGATGGGGGCCCGGGTGGGAGACCATGCGCAGCTGTTCAGCCACATGCAGCTGTTTACAGATTAAAAGAAGAAAAAAACTTTAAAAATGGGAACTACTTATTTTAGCCCAAGTTTTCTCATCTCCTCTCCCTTCAAATATCTCAACAAGTGTGAAGTTCAGAAGGAAGCACAGTGTGGTATCAAGGATCAAAGGGCAAGGCCTGCCCCCTGTGGCTTTCATGACATGAGTTGTCTAGACAGAGCACATCAGCTCCCTTATCAGCGACTGAGGATCACCAGCAAAGCAAAATAATTTCATGGGCTTGTGTGTTCAGAAGTTGGAGTTGGTGTATTAAACTAAGAATATGAAAATCAACAACAAAAATACAAACAATCCAATTAAAGACTGGGCAGAGGCTCTGAATAGACATTTTTCCAAAGAAGACATACAAATGGCCGACAGACACAGGAAAAAATGTTCAATATCATGAATCTTCGGGTAAATGCCAATCAAAACTACAATGCTGGGCTTCCCTGGTGGTGCAGTGGTTGAGAGTCTGCCTGCCGATTTAGGGAACACGGGTTCATGCCCCGGTCCGGGAAGACCCCACGTGCCTCGGAGCGGCTGGGCCCATGAGCCATGGCCGCTGAGCCTGCACGTCCGGAACCTGTGCTCCGCAACGGGAGAGGCCACAACAGTGAGAGGCCCGTGTACCTCAAAAGAAACAAACAAACAAACAAAAAAAAACTGCAATGCTATATCACTTCACAACCATTAGAATGGCTATGATCAAAAAGACAGCAAATAGCAAGTGTTGGCAAGGATGCGGAGAAAGGGAACCCTCATGCACTGTTGGTGGGGATGTAAATTGGTGCACCCCCTATGGAAAACAGTATGGAGGTTCCTCAAAGAATTAAGAATGGGACAACCATATGATCCAGAAATTCCACTTCTGGGTGTTTATCCGAAGAATATGAAAACATTAATTCAAAAAAAATATGTACCCCTATGTTGATCACAGCATTATTTACAGTAGCCAAGGTATGGAAATAGCCTAAATGCCCATCGATGGATGCATGGATAAAGAAGATGTGGTCTATATATACAATGGAATACTACTCAGCCATAAAAAAGATGAAGTCTGGCCATTTGTGACAATGCAGAGGAAACTGGAGGGTATTATTCTAAGTGAGTAAGTCAGACAGAGAAGGACAAATACCATATGATTTCACTCATATGTGGAATAGTAAACAAATAAATAAACAAACAAATAAAACAGAACAAAAACACAGAGATGCAGAGAACACATTAGTGGTTACCAGAGAGTAAAGTTGGGGCAGAGGGAGTGTGAAATGGAAAAAGGGGGTCAATTCTGTGTTGATGGATGGAAACTAAGCTTTCAGTGATGAGTACACCGTAGGGTATACAGAAGCCAAAATATAATGTTGTACACATGAAACTTATATAATGTTATAAATCAAGGTCACCTCAATAATAAAGCAAAATAAAATAAAGTATAAAATAAAGTTGGGAATATGCAGATATGACCTGCTGAAGGAGGAGACACCTATATGTGGTCAGCACGTAGCTCCCTCAGCATCAGAGCTCCCACTTTAGGGCAGTGAGAACTCCGTGGTCCTTTTGATTGAAGGTGCAATTTCAATAAACCCACACAAAGGAAGTAAAGTGACAAAATTTGTTACTTACAGATCCCAGAAATGGGGAGGGGGGCGCAAAATGAGCCTAGGCAAGGGCAGTCCTTCATCCTTGCATCCCAGGTCACAGGTCACAGGCAGGTGAGCAGAAAACAGAGAGCAGGGTAGCAAGCACCTATTACTTATATGGCGGTTGGGATGGAGGTCACTAACTTTTCATGGGTTCAACCCTAAGTGGTTATTTTAAAAGGTGCCCCAGGAAAAGCAAAGCGGGAACTTGGGGCAGGAATCCTAAGCTTGGGTCCTTATCTAAATGTCCAGACTCAGAGCGAGCAGGGTTGTCATCCTGTAAAATGCCCAGGCAGCAACTCAAAAGAGCTGTTCCTCCTGTCCCAGCTTCCAGCTCAAAAAGGGAGAAATACTGTTCTTCCCCCACCTTCTCCGCCTCTGAGTTCCTTTTCTGTTGACTTTACTTAAACTTCTTTGGGTTTTCAACCTTGAAGAGATTTCTGACTTGTTCTTTGCCAGCAGCCCAGGTTTCTCTTCTTTGGTTGGTAATGAGCTCAAGTCACATGAAAAGCCAGAGCCTGCTTCGGAGGCATCTGGGCAAATCCCAGGCAACCCTTCTTCCAGTGCCATTTGCCTGAGAATTCCTCTCAAGCCCCCAGAAAACTTAGAGTCTTCTCCCTCCATACCACTCTCAATGCTCCAGAATAAGTCAAATACCAAAACTCAATGGGAATTTTCCAGTGGAAAGACTTCCAAAATCACCAAAGACTTAAATTACCTTTCCATAATTGGGAAAGTCCACCAAATAGCAGAGAAATGATCTCTTTCTTTTTCCCCTGGCTTGCCAATTGAAACACTGTCTGCTCCCAATCCAAGTCATGTCACGAGGCCTCTTCCCAAAGAGCTCAACTCCAGTAATTGGAAGCAGCCCTGCCTAGCCTTTGGTCTTGGGTATTTTCATCATCGGACTGTTCCAGCCAAGACATACATTTTGCCAAGGAAAACTTTCCTTTGAAACCTCCATCTTATCCAAACAGAGAGTTGAAATTGACTCTTGGCATGCTCCAAAGATAGCTCTGAGTTAGGAAAAATAGTACATATGTGTCAGCCAATCTATGAGATTGTCCCCAATCTGAAAAAAAAAAAAGCAGCCTTGCACATGAACTCATCTCTACTTCCTATAGCTGATAAAGCCAGTGCACCTGCAAAGCTTCAGAGCCCTTTGAAGCCACTTGCTCAGCTCCTTTGGATGTGGCCCCCAAACCCTTCTACTCAAAGAAGTTTGTAAGGCAAAAGAGCGAAGGGTATTTCAAAGAAAGGGAAGATCTAGGATATAGAGAAATGTAGTTGTATTCTTGAAGGGGAGGTATTCGAATTTGAGCTCCTGGCAAGATTACAGTTTGGGAAAGGTTTAGTCCAACTTGGAGGAACTGCAGTGTTGGAAAGCAGGGCATTTGCAGGCACTGTCTATCTCCTTGAAGAGAGGAGTGGGTCTTCATGAAGGGAACCAGGTTTATACCCAGAAGTTGAAGAAAACATTTTGAAAATATTCAAACCAATTGTCTGACCTGGAAAACAGAGGGTATGTGGTTCCCCAGACAGCCTTCTGCAGGGCTAGGGTTGGATAAGGGAGAGAAGGGCCCTTCTTGAGGAATTGTAGGCTCTGTGAATGCCCTGCCCTGTGCTGCCTCATCCTGGGTTACTGATTTCTCTCCTAGTGGCCTTCATAGCTCCTGGGCAGTCACTCTAGTAGGAGAGAAAACTACTTAGAATCATAAAATCTCATAGTTAGACATGACCTTAAAATCCATTCAGTCAGCTGGCCCATCTCATGCTAGAATGTCTCACAGCATAGGAACCTGCAAAGACAAGACAGTCTCTGCCAACAGCATAGCTCGAGATGCAGGACTGCACAGTGCGCATCATCCCTGTGGTAACCAGATATAAAGACAGATGAACCAACTTTACCAGTTTAGGAGATAACAGCTGCTTAAGATCATGGGCTTAGACTGCCTGGAGCTAGACTCTCTGAGTTCAAATCCTGGCCCCGCCATTAACTTGATCATTAACTGGTCAAGTGACTTTGGGCAACTCACTTGACCTGTCTGTGCCTCAGTCCCTCATCTGTAAAATAGGGATAATGATAACACCGACCTCATTTGGTATTTGTGAGATTAAAATGAGCTAATATGAGTAAAGCACCTAGAATATTCCTATTCCACTGATCAACCAACAGAGATCCACCTCACTTTTAAAAAACTTTTTATTATCCTTTTACATCCTTTTTTTATATTCCACACAGCCACAACCTCAATGAAAATGTATATACTGTGTATACAAAAGCATCAATATCAGTATAACGAGCCCTCATAGATCAAAATAGTATAATGAATGACCCCTCTAGCTGCAACTACACTCCACCCACTTCACCCCCAGCCCCAATTATTTTGAAGCAAATCATAGTGAATCTTTAAAGATTTTAGTATGTAGCTTGAAAAAGATACATACCGGGGAGGGACTCCTTAAAAATTTAATAAGCATAATAGCATTATCACCCTCCTCCCCCAAAATATAAAATCATTCTATAATATCAAATATCAGTCCTAGTCTGCTCTCTCTCTGTTGGAAATGATACGAAAAAAAGGTCCACACATTACAATTGGTCAATATGTCTCTTGTCTCTTTTAATTTGTAGGTTCCTCCTTCAATTCTTCTTTTTAACTATTTTTCCCCTTGCAGCTGTTTAGTCATAAGATTAGGCCATTTGTTATATAGAGTTTCTGACAGTCTGGATTTTGCTGATTACCTATCATTTAACATGTTCCTCTGTCCCTCTGTATTTCTTATACATTGATCATTTAGATCTGCAGGCTTTAATAATTTGACAAGGCTACTTCAATAATTCAGCTTCAATAATTAGACAAGACTACTTCATGGGCTGTGGTGTGTATTTCTACCAGGAGTTTCACAATGTCTGGTTGGTTCTTATGTGATGATGTTAGCAGTATCAATGATCATTGTCTAGATTTATTCATTCATGGCCAGGTTGCCTACAAAAATGCAGCTGTCCAGTTGCTTTTGAATTTCAGATAAACAATGAATAATTTTGAGTGTAAGTTTATCTCAGATATACTTGTACTAAGCAATTATTTGGTTTTTTATATGAAATTTATATTTAATGTTTTTATTTGTTAAATCTGGCAACCCTAATAAGGGGCTACAAAATGATGACATTCTAATTCTATGATTCCTTCTTCATTTGTTAGTCATAATATTTTTCTAAAGAGAAACTTCCTCTCATCTATTTGACAGCCCTGAAATATAGATTACATATAAGAAGCAAAAGAGGTATTTGATTATTTTTCCTTTTACTTTTCAATTGAAAAATGATGAGATAGGTCCTCTAATGATCGATAGAGGTATCATTATGAACTCACACATGTGAGTATATTTGTTGTGAATTTCAATCCTTTGTCGTTACTATCCTTTCGGGTGCTTAAACTGTCCTATCTCTGGTCAGTGAGAATCTATTCTAGTAGGCTCCCGAGTCCTTGACATGACATCAGTAGCTTCATACTTAGTTTGCTTTCTGGTAGGACAAGATTTTCTAAGCTCATCATGTATATTTCCTGCCTTGGATCTGGAATCAAGCATTTCTTCAAGAAATCCTGTTTCCTTTGAAGAGAAAATGGTACTTAGAAAACATAATCTGCTCTGCGCTACTGAATTGTTCATTATTTTTAGGTCTTTTCAATAGAGCCAGCAACCATGTATTTTTAAAAGATAATAAAGCTCATGAGTTTGTAATATTTCCAATACAAATGCAGAACCACATGTTTTTCTTCGCTTCATTGGTCTCACATCTGTACCTCTTTTGTCCCATCATAAAAATCCCTATCCTCAATGACACTCACATAATTACTCACATACAACACATACACATAAAACAATGTATGCATGCAACATACAACTTCACTTACACTACAACTTTGTAATAACAATACCAACACTACCACTAACAATATGGTTGGTAAACATAGCTTAAGGTTTTGTTCCATTTTGTAGTTATTTTTATCCTTAGGGAATACTCCACTAGGGATATAAAAAATATATACTTATATTTTTAAATTACTTGAAATACTTTCTTAGTATGGTTATGCTCCAACTAGGTATATATTTAAGTTCTCTTTTTAAATTTCATTTTACTTTCTAAATTTTTAGGAATTGCTCTTTTGTGTTGCATTTTTTAATTATGTAAAAATATTTACATAGTTCCAAAGACAAATCTGTAAAACATGGTGATATTCAAAGAAATCTAGTCTTATTCTGGTCTCCTCCACTCTGTTCTCTTTCTCCTTCTAAAGGTAAACACGTTGTTTTTACAATTTATCCTTCATTGATTTATCCTTCTCTAATTACTTTAATCTAAACAAATATAAAGATCTATCTGTATCCTCCTCATTCTTCAAGGCTCAGCTCCAATAATACTCCTCTGAGGCCTCATCACCAAAAATTGAGAACTCATCATCTATTACAGACAGAAGTGTCACCTGCCTGACAGTATGGTCACACTGTTTACAGCTAGCCTCCATTCTGATGGTTCACTTCTCTATTCTAATTGATAGGTGCCTGAGTTTTACCTGATTATACAGTTCATTGCATTCACATCTGCCTCTCTTAGTAGCAAAAGTTGCTAGGATTTCCTAGAAAGCCAAGACCAGCCCAGACCTTACATCCTTTTTTTATATTCCATACAGCCACAGCCTCAATGAAAATTCGTTGAATTGAATGCATAAATCAGTGCCTCTTAGCCCTGGATAAGCATCTAAATTATCCATATAGTTTTCTCAGCTTTTTTATAAGTACAGGTTGCCAAGTTCTACCCAAGACCCACTGAATCAGAATCTCCAAAAATGATCGCCAAGAATGTGAATTAAATAATAAAGCATGATTCTATTATACAGCCAGTTTGAGAGCCATTGACCAACAGCCGCTCTGCATAAATGCCCCAATGGAGCACATACAAGCACCTGCAGTGGGCGTTTCTTAAGAGATTCTCCCCTCGCCTGTTTAAGACGGTGCAATTCTGTGTCAGCAAAGCCAAGAGTAAACTTAGCTGGTCGTTTCATTTACCCTGATGATTTCCTCCAAAGAAAACTTAAAGAACTGTGGAGGGTGGGTTTATGTCTTTGAAAGAGAATTTGTTGCATATAAAGGTTAATTACTTTCTAAGGTCACACAGTTTGTCAACACACTAGGACGAAACTGGCTTCGTGATCTTCTGACCCAGAGCTCTGTCATCATTAGCTTCCCTTTCCCAAGCCCAGTATTACCCGAGGGCATAGATGACACAGGTCTTCTCATCCCGCCAAGGGCACTTCCATCCCAAGGCAGGACTTGAGAGCCGGAAGGGATTTCAGGGATCTGATCCAATCCCTAAGGTGAGAAGGCTGTGGCCTGAGTCAGAAAGACAGTTTAAGGCAGCGCTTGGACTAGAAGCCAAGTGTCCAGCCTTCCTGGTTGATCAGGCTTTATACTTTCCTCGCTGCATCCACAGTCCTGCCTATTCTTATGCCATCCACGCATTAATGCTTTAGGGTAAGAAAGAAGCTAAGTTAGGGTGTTGACATCTAGTCTCAGCCAAACGGGCTGATGTCACATTTCTGCAACTATGTAGAAGGCAAGACTCAGACCCTACTTTATTTGTCTAAGCTTTAGTGACAAAGTCATTGCCGGACCTGCGTCCAGGAAGTCACACCCAACATGAGCTGAGAGGAAGAGAGGGAGCGGGTAGAGAAAGGATTATCTCCTCCTTTTACAATAGCGTTAGCTTAGCTCTCTCATTTGATTTTTCTTGATCATCTAGCAGTGAAAAGAGGCAGTGGGTGTGTGGGATGTCTGGGGGCAGGGGGCCCCCAGAAGTAGCAGCACAGTTGGCTTCCTCCAAGTCTGCCTTTTCACTTTTATCCCCAGGGCTCTATAGGCCAGAGATAGTCTAATTGGTGTCCTGGTGGAAAGGGATGGCGGCTGAGCACTATAGAAACAGGGCTGAGGTTTTTCTTCCATTGTGCCAGTCTCCATAATCCTCACCATTCCCTGTCCCCCGCCCACAGTTTGAACCAAAGGCAAAACCTGGAGGTGGTCCACTTGGTACATGTGGCTATTTGGAAAGCTCCAGGGAGGGAGTCATCACAGTAATCGAATGCATCAATTAAACCCAACAGATCCTTTTCAATCACAGGAAACATATGCACACACACACATGCACAAGCACACACACACACAGACACAATCGCCTGTCTTAGTGTACTCTACAGGGCTCACTCTGGCCTCCGTGGCTTCCACAGTGTGAGGCAAGGCAAAAAATCTATTCAGGTCACAAGGTTGAGGTTATGAGAGATGAAGGAAACCAGAGGGGGTGGGCAAGCACGCTGGTGAACTTGGATGTGTGCCAGGAAAGGGAGCTTTGAAGGCAAGAGTCCTATAGGGATGCTAATCGTGAGTATTTCATTGTGATGATTCTGGGTCTCTTTCTTTCACCGGGATGCACACAAAACTGTGCTGTGGGATAGGAGTCTCCCAGCTGTCCCCTATGGCGCCTTTGGAATAGAGGTCAGTGGTGGAAGAAAAGCCTTCTGCCCAAGGTTTTTGGAAAAATCATTGTTTTCACTGGATTAAAGTTCAAAAGGAAAATTTAGGCTAGAATTTAAGAATCTTCCAGGCTAAAAGTACTGTAAAACTGTAACAGGTACCAAGAGTATTAGTGATATATTCTAGTCCTCTTTAAAGTTATAAGGTGGTAAATGCCTTATCATTGGATGTATACAAAGAGATAAAGAATGACCACTTACTGAGTTGATGTAGGAGATATTTTTATAGAGGGTGTAGTGGTGTTTAATTGTGTCTCCCAAAAAGATATGTTCAGGTCCTAACACCTAGTACCTCTAAATGTGACCTTATTTAGAAATAAGGTCTTTGCAGATGTATTCAAGTTAAGACGAAGTCATACTGGATTAGGGTAGGCCCAAGTCCAATGACTGGTGTCCTTATAAGAAGGCCATACGAACACACACACGGAGAGGGAAGATGGCCGTGTGAAGACAGAGGCATAAAGCGGAGTGATGTAGCTACAAACTAAGGAATGCCAAGGACTGTGGACAGAAACCAGAAGCTAGAAGAGGCAAGGAAGGATTCTTCCCTAGAGGCTTCAGAGGGAGCCATGACCCTGCTGACACCTTGATTTCCAACTCCTGGACTCCAGCCACAGTGAGAGGATAAACTGTTGTTTTAAACCATCCAGTTTGTGGTCCTTTGTTATGGCAGCCTTAGGAAACTCATACAGGGTAAGACTAAATAGCCTGGAGGGTCTCTTCCAGCTGCAACAGGCAATAGACCTAATTTTGTGGGGTTTACATTGTTGGGAATTTATACAGAAGCATCTCTCTGAACTGATTTCCAAATAGTCCTATCCTGAGAAAGAAGGAAGCATGGCTGTAAATGAGAAGGAAGGAAATGTGACAGCCATTGTAGATCCTGTCGAGAGGGCCTCACTTAGACTCCCGTTTCCTCAAGAAAGGGTTGGACTTCCTTGTACTGTGAAATTCTCTCACACGTGCGCTCTCTCCCTGCCCCTCACATGAATAACAGCTGCATACTTCATGCTGCCTCTTGGGGACAGGAACCAGACCCTAGGGCTGTCAAGAGTGATTCCTGACTCAGGAGCACGTTTAATCCCAAACAATTAAGATAATCCAATCAACCTTGCAGCCAGCACAAAATAATGCCATTAGAGGCAGAACCTCCCCAGGCACTGGGGGGAGGAGAAGAAGGGGAGACAAAGCATAGTGGGCTCAGTCTCAAGGTCACTGTGATCTCCTAACCTAAACTGAGTTACTTGGGACAGATGGTTCCGAAGCAATGCCAGAGTTCTTAGAGGCAGACGTTAGTGTCCTCCTCTAGGGAGACCATGGCCAAAAGTAAAGATGGTATATGCTCAAAGGATAAAGCATCTCCCAGAGACTCTTAGGGGAGCCCATGCATCTCCGTGAACAGTGCACAGAGCTAGACTCAGAGACCTTGCTTTCATCCCAGCTTTTCCATTTATCAGCTACACCCCTTGGACAAAGCATTTGATCTCCTAAACCTCAGTTGCCTCATTGGAAAAGAGGGACGTTGCTTGACTTCCTTCCTATCTTTCTGTGTTGTTCTGAAGGCTGAAATGTATCAGGATCCAATGCTTCTCACTCTACAGAGGAGGAAAATGAAGCTACCTGACTTCCCCAAGTCCACACCGCCCATTAGTGACAGGGGCTGATACGGAGTAACTGCCCTGTAAGTAGCAGCTTTTCTTGAGCCAGACACTGCGGTTTACAAGACTCATTTAATTCTTATAACAACTCTATGATGTCCACATTCTTTTCCTGTTTTACCATTGAGGGGATTGAAATTAGCAAGAGGTTAAGTAACTTTGCTAAGACCACAGAGGAATCAGTGGCAGAGCCGGGAACAAAGCCCACTCTGAAGTCTATGCTCTGAGCAACTGTAGTTGAACCCCGCCATCTTTCTAGTATATGTCCACCTGCTTCTAATGTACTTGAAAACTTTGCCAATGGTGACTTGCTGTACACATTATTACATTAATTATTAACAGTAACTGTTAAATATTATTGCATTAAGAGAAGTAAGCATTCGTTTGACTTTGAAGCTCCTCAAAAGCACAGAGGTGAGTCACACAGGTCCTGGGCTGAGGCGGCTACAGAAACTGCAGAGCCATTTGGCATGTTCTTCCATCAAAGGGTCTCTTCTAAGCTCATCAGTCAACAGGGTAGAGAGGACTGTCCCTGCTGGTAGAACCAGTAGTAGTGAATCTGAAGGCATCTCTAATGTCACAAAGGAGGAATTGTTCGGCCTCCTGACATTCCTCGTGTCATCATGTCCCATGTAGGAAAGAGAGACCCAGATCAGTGGAGCAGGGCTGGACAGAGGAGCACAGATCACAGGTGTTTGCCAATCCAGGTCCACAGAAGATCCCGGCATCGGAACCAAGGCCTTCCAAAGTTTGGCTCCGCGATGTTTATTTAGCCAGTTTTGACAGACTGGAGAAAAGTCAAGGTGAAGTGGTTACAGGAGATTGATCAGGAACTTCCACTTCCAAGGTAAGGTACAAGAGAAAGTCTGGCCCCTGCCCACCAGGACTTTGCAACTTGATGAAAAATATGAAGCTCTGAAGTTAAGCACACTGGCGAGTAACAGGAGAGGTTAGAGGAGATTGCAACAGGAATGTAGCATAGCAAAATGGAAAGGACCCTGGGCTTGAACTGAAAACACCCAGGTTCCAGTGCCTTCTCTGCCATGTAACTGGACGTGTGATCTACAAGTGACTTAAGCTTTCTGAACATCTTTACATTTACCCTCTGTGAAATGGGTATAAATGGCAAAAACCACTAGTGAAAGTAATTCAGCAAACAAGCACCCAGGGACTTCTCTAGGCCAAGCTCACAATGAATAGAAACAAGTTTACAAATTATTAACCTTTTGTGGGCATAAAGTGCCCTTAGCATAGGTTGGAAAAGATATATTTAAAGATATATTTAAAAAGACCTTTTAAAAAAAGGTCTTGAGAAGGTCTTAAAGATTGTTCAGGCTCTGGGAAGTTAGGAAGGGGAACAATACATTCTAGACAGCTGGAAGAACATGGGCAGAAGTGTGGGGAGAAAACGAGCTTAGCAATTTCAAGGAACCCAGAAGGAACCAGTATGCCTGGGTGGGTGGAAAGGGGTTATTAGAAATAAGACTGAGCATAGAGGGTAGGGCAAGGTTATGGAGAACCTTGAAAGATGGCCTGTAAGTCCTCTGATGCTATGGTTATGGGGTGTTATTTTTATTCAAGGGAAGGAAAAAGCAAAGCAATGCATGCTGTTCACCCAAACATCAGGACATTCTGTTCCTCTGTGATTGTGCTTCATGAAAATGCTCTCCAGCAAAAAAAGAAAAAGAATGATTAAGGGGGAAAAAAAATAACCAGAGCCACATTCATTTCAGCTCCACTGAAAGCACAGCAGGAAGAAGTCGCTGTGTTTGCCAAACTCCAGAAAGAGACACAATTGATGTGGGGCTGAGAGGGGGAGGGCCAGGCAGGGAAGGGGAGATCAGAAGGAGGGGGCCGGTGTTGCTTTATTCTCCCAAGAAGATACTGTAAATAATGGCGAGGTATAATGCACGGAAGGGGAAATTACTCTGACAGGGCCCTTTTAGGGAAGAAAATGGAACTAAATACATGTTCCATTATTCCTGATCTTTCATTCAACTCCCCATTTACATGGGGGCTCCCCGGAGCTGGTGTTTCCCCTTTGCTGTCATAAGTAGTCATTGACTGGAGCCGATCATTTCAAAATAATGGCCTGCAATTCTTCCACTGTCATGATTAACACAGGGTAATAATTATTAGCCACACGAAAAACTGTGGAGCAGAGGTAAGGCTGCCAGGCTGCCGGGCTTTTCCCAAGCCAGGGAAGTTCCCCGTCATTCCACCAGGGGGGGCGATGTCCCCAAGAGACCACAGAAGGCTTTGGTCTCTCCAGCTTCTCCCGGAGGCCTGGGTGGTAGCCAGGGATGGGATTTGCTGTCATCCCAGGATGTTGCAGAACGACACAAGATAGGAATTCACAAGGAGGAGAGGGGGCTGGAGAGCAAGGTGGGTGGGGGAAGAGGAGAGGAGGTAAAGTAAATCTACGATACCCGATCATCCCATACTCTTGGCCTTGGAAACGTCAGGAAATATTATCAGCTGAATGGATCAGAGGGGCTGGAGCCACCCATGACTCAGATTCATAACAGCCAGCGTCTTGAACAGAAGAGTTTATCAAGGCAGGCAGAGAGAGAAATCATCCACCTCGAGACAATTCAAAGGCAAAATCCTTTTTCTCAACTCTGTCCCTGTATCATACACCCTTGGTGATGTCTTAGGCACTGAGCTTCCTTAGCCATTACAAGAAGGCTTCTTAGGGTCCAATGTCCTCGCTCCATTCTCCAAGGAGAGAGTCGGAGTGATGACAGGACAGGGCGGCAGTGCGGGGAGAGAGGGGAGCGTGGAGCCTGATTCTTGCTTCTTACAGATGCAGAAACCAGGACCAAAAGGAGGGAGAGGAGTTGTGGGAGGCCAGGAAAGAGCAGAGGCAGGGTTAGAATCCAGGTCGCCTGTCACCCAAGGGGAGGGGGTCCAACCTCTGTTTTATTATGGAAATAATAGTCTTGCCATTCAAATACTGATTCTGAGTGAATAGAAGCCATACGAGAAAAAAAAAAAAAAAAACCACAAAAACAAATACACAAAAATCAGTGTTGTGACCCCAGAGAGAAAGAGGAGGAGAGTCAGAAGAGAAGGACAGGAACAGAATTACTTTTGTTCTCGATCTTCCTTTCCATCTCATACACTACCCAGAATAACCCGCAAGAGTATATTTCACAAAAGGAATAAAAATGAACTTAACATTAAACTGACTATGAGGGAAATGTGTGGATCTTACTTTCCAGGAATTCAAAACTCGGAATATAGGAAGCAACATTAAAGTCTTTTTTTTTTCCTGGTGATTATTAACTGTTTCATGATGCTGGTGATGACGCCGTTGATTCCTGTCTGCCAAGACTTACGCCGTTTCTGACTTTTTCTATTTAGACCCTAGTAGTTCATACCCTGCTCTAAATTTACAGCACTGAAGCAGGCACTGGCGTTTGCGTCTGCATGTCAGGACATTTGATTTATTTAAGCAGTGTGGGCAACGAACTTTACTCTCTACCAGCCTCCTCCAGGCAACGCCCCATCCCTCCACCCCCCAACCCTCCTCTCCAAGGGCCCTGGACCAGCTCCCACGCGTCTGGCTTGAGGCATCCCAGACTACCCACCCCCCCAGCCACTACTCTGCACTGCCTCACAGCAGACCAGCACACCGGAGACAAGTGTCCTGGCACGGTCTAGCTTTTCCAACCAGCCCCACTTCATGACTCTCATCACACACGGGCTCCGGTCCCAGGGAGGGCCTGGCACTGTGTTAGGTACTCCAGGTATCAGTCAGGAGAGAGAAGGGTGGGAGCAGACAGAGGGAGAGCTTAATGTTCTGTCCCTGAAGAGCTTGCAGTCAGAGGTAGGAAGAAATTCTTCTACTATCATTCTTGTCTTCCTTTCTCCCTTAATTAGGAGGACATGTAAATTCAATTCTGTTGGGGTTTGTAGGGCACAGATGCAATCAAGGAGAAGGCAGACACCGGTGTCTGGCTTGCCCTGCTCCCCGTGGATTCCACAAAGACCGACTGGCATGCTCTCTCTAAGGGGCGGGTGACGCACGTTGCACCCATTATCCCATTATTTTGGAAGGCAGGCGCGGCCATGCATGTGCTGTTGTGCAGGGCAGAGGTGACATAAGCTGGTGGAGATCTGCATGTGTTGGCAACTTCTTTCCTCCGGGCCAAGTCTCGCTGTTAAACACACACAGCCTGCAAAGTAGAGGAGAGCTGAGCTCACTAGCATGATTGTTTATAATAATCATGATAACAACTGCAACATGCTCTCCTTTGTAAGAGAAAATGAAGCTCCTGACCTTCGGTAGAACTGAAGCTCAGCAATGCTGAGCAATACTTTGCTGGACTTGTGATGAGTCTGTAGGAGCTCAGGGTCACTGCCGGTTCAGTGCTAAGAAGAGGGATGAGGCCCGGTGCCTCCCGTGTCCTGGCATGTGTAGAATGGACTCCCACACCTTCACCACTTTTTCCTCCTCGGAAGAGGACAAAACTGGAGAAAATGGATGTCAGATATGCCTAGGTTCAAATTTTGACTATGCCACATGCTAGCTGGGTGACCTTGGGACCAATGGCTTGACTTTCTGATCATCAGTTTCTGCATCTGTGAAATGGGTGATAATTACTAAGACTGGACTTGTGAAAATTCAGCACCACGTAGGCACACTGCCAAGCACTGTGACTGAAGCAGGGTGAGCACCCAGTACATGTTAGCACTTACCACTATATGATGAAAGTGGGTGCTTCCTATAGGTTCTGATCTTGAAGGAACAAACTGTACTTGCTTCCTCCAGTCTGTGTTACTCCCACTCCAGAAGGCCCTGGCTGTGCCTGCACCATGAGACACTGCATCCTCGGAAAGCTGGGCAGCCCAGCTCCAGCTAGAGCTCTGAGAGCACCGTCATGTGAATCAGGCTGGGCCATCAGAGCCAGGGAGGGCAGCGTGTGTCTGGTGAGGGCTGCTGAGCAGAGAAGGACCTCAAAAGTGCATCTCAGGCAGTGACAATCCGTGCCATTCAGATTCCCGTACAATTGAGGGTGTTCCCCCAGGCATCTCTCCTCTCTGCCTGCCTGGGAAGAGCGGGCTTATGGGGACTGCCAAGCAGTTAGGGTCAGCTCCAGCCTGGGTGTTCCCTGTGGTTCCACGTCGAAGGTAACTAGGCAGAATCTTTTGGTCTGCAGCACTTTCCAGTGGAGACGTGGGAGAGGAGGAGGGACCCCAAAGTGATGGGGAGACAATGCAGCTACCCAATAAGCAGAGGGGTATCTCTTAGGAACCCAGCTGATTCCCTCAAAAACCGAACAAGAGGGCTTCCCTGGTGGCACAGTGGTTGAGAGTCCGCCTGCCGATGCAGGGGACACGGGTTTGTGCCCTGGTCCGGGAAGATCCCACATGCCGCGGAGCGGCTGGGCCCGTGAGCCATGGCCGCTGGGCCTGCGCGTCCGGAGCCTGTGCTCCACCACGGGAGAGGTCACAGCAGTGAGAGGCCCGCGTACCGCAAAAAAAAAAAAAAAAAACGAACAAGAGAATGAACTGCTGAGTCAAGAAGAAGGTTTGGCTTTGGAAGGAACTTCTGGAACCTTAAGACAACATCCCCATTATACAAATGTGTCATGATTTCCGAATCACAGCCAGTCTCTTGTTTGATTCTTGTGAAGCAGCGTATGCGGGAACCAGGGATATTATTTCCACTTCACAGATGAGGAAATGGAGGCACTGAGAGGCATAGCCAGGGATTACACGACCTAATGGGTAGCGTGTTTCCTTTTTTGGAATCTCTTAAAAAAAATAAGGGAGGAAGGCCCTTTCTCAGACCTTCAGTGCCAGGCACAGAGCAGCAGCAAAAGTCATGCCCCCGAACTGAGACCTTCACCCAGTCCTCACATTTCACACCTGAAGCCCGGTGGTCCACACTCACCCCCTGCATCCTGCAGCCTTCTCACCCGGGACACGCAGGAGTCTTTATATGGTTCCAGAGACCTGTTCACATAGGTTTAGGGCTGTAGTTGGCTGACCCTCCCAGAGAATATTCTCCTCCCAGAGCAACATTCTAGATGGATGGAGAGAGGGAGGGAGGGTTAGGGAAAGAGGGCGAGGGATGCAGGCACAGAAGCTCCACTTGTGGGAGGTTTAGTGAGAAAGGAGTGAAATCCCACCTTGTTTGATTTGGAGCCTTAACAGGCTTGTACTGTTTACAGTACACAGGAACGTGGGCTTTGTGAAGGGATGAGAGGGGAGGAGAGACGAGGGTGACATCTGTGTGTATGGGGCTGAGAATCCTGGAGCAGGTGACCTGCGGCTGTGTCCTGGACCGCTGTCCCCACTGCCCAGCCAGAGGCCCGCCCTCTGGCAACCCAGTCACCCCTCCCTCCTTCCATGGGGCTTGGCCCACACACTCAGGGCTGGACCCTTTGTTTCCCACCATGTGGGTGGGGGAAGGAGGCTGCTGTTTCTACACTGTGCCTGCCTGGTCGCATCTGCTGGGTAAAGGTGAGGCAGGGGATGAGAGATGGAAGGGCCCACCCACGGGGGGAACGTGTCCCTGCCTTGAAATGTGGAAGGCTAGGGGTCAGGGCAAATGAAAGAGGACATGCCTCTGAGAGCAGAAGTAGATCAGCGGTCTCAGCTTTGGGAGCTAGATGCAAGGCTGGTAACAACCGCACACCACCCAAAGATCACCCACTGACGCTGGCCTCCTGCCCACAGCTCCAGGCACACAGCCCCCAGCCCAGCCCCCATGCCACTCAAGGCACCCTAAATGTATGCTCGGGCACACTCGCAGGCAGCATCCCCATGCTAAACACTGCTGGCTTGCCACCCTCCCAACCTCTGAAAGGGAGCAGAATTAATGCTGAAAGCCTGACAAAGTGTGGCTGCCTTCCAGCACCAAAAATACCTCCCGTGATCCAAGGAGCTACTGTACTGGCATGTATTTGTGGAGCTGGAGCTGCTGCTGTGACAAAGAGAGGACTTCCCCTGGGGGTCGGCTGGGTGCCCATTTGGGCCTATTCTCCCCAGAGTCTCAGGCTTCCTTTAAAGGCCTGAGGACACCTGCTCGGCCAGACCTGCCTCTGCAGGAGAAATACTTATTTCTCCCAGGAAAAATTCAGCTCCATTCCAGAGTGTGCCGTTGCCCTGTTCTCTCCTGCTTTTCTTATCCTCTTCCCCAAGTTACCCATCTAGTTACAAGCAAAGAGGGGGCCTGGGGCTCAGGATAACAATGCAGCAGCCACAGATGACTTTGCAGGGGTGAGGTTCCAGGAGTACCATGACTTCAGAGGTGGGTGGGTTGGGATGGATGAGATCCCTGTTGAGCTTGCTACAGTTTTCCAAAGATGAGGATTTGGCATAAGACAAACATCTCCCCATCCATCCATCCATCCATTTGATAAACACTTATTAAACACCCACCACGTGTGCAGAACGGTGCTAGGCTGTGACCATTCCCCCTGATGGAAATGAGGATAAACTTCAAGGCACTGGCAGAGTCTTGATGAGTCCCCAGGGGCCATGCGTTTGCTATCAGCTGGACAGGATGCAAAAGAAGACATCAAAGACCAGATAGATACCAGAAAACTCAGGTCCCGGAAAGACATAGACAGGTCTGAGGGCATAGAGCCTATTAGCATGATTATTAGCATAATTTCTCTAAAAATATGTGTGGAAGAGATAATCATGTACTATGTACATGTACAATTCCATTTTTAAAAAATCGAATAAAGTTGCTCTTAATAAATAATATTTGTGGAATGAATGAATGAATGGATACCCAGTGATCAAAAAGATGTGGTTATTAGAGCACCTTTGAAGATCAAAGCCTCATGTATATTGCCATTGCCTCAGAGGATGTTATATCTAAATACACACCATGAAACTGAGTTGTTCTTTTTTTATTCCCAAGATATATTGTTATAATTATGTGCGTGACTAATAAGATCCATATTTGTTTTAGCCTATTAGGACTAAAAATACGAACAAATCTTTCCATTTTAATGATACTATTAATTCTTCTAACATTTCTACATATTTCTATTTTAACTCCCACAACTCTCTGAAGATTGAAGGTAGAAATCCCCATTTTGAAGATGGACAAACCGAGGCCCAGAGATGTTAAGGGTACTTAACAGGGTGCCTCCCGGGAGACCTGGTAGTGTTCTTGACATTGTCATGCTGACCGCAGGAACCCCCATAATCTCACAGGACTCAGACCTCAGGCCTGAGTTCAGTGGCAATGTACAAACTGGGTGACATTGTGTCATGCCTGCAACATGTTCTCCTACCTGTCTTCTCTCTCTCTCCCTCCCTCTCTTTCTCTTCACTATTTATTTGAAAAGGGGAAGGGAGGCTGGGTTGAAGGATGTGGTGAGTAGAGGAGTCTGTTTAATTTTACCTTCCTTGCCCTTCGTTCTAGGGTTGATTTCTGAACCACATGTAGGGAGGTAGTATTAGAAAATTATTTAAATGGTATTGTATTAAAATAGTCCCAAGATATGATTAAATTGTGGCAAAGGGAAGAGATGTAACCTCTTCCAGGGTCACGCAGCACTTGATTGAGAACCAGAAGGTCCTAATTTTCAGCTTCAAGCTTTATCGGTTAGGTATTTCCAACCCTACCACTGCCTGTCCTGGGTGGAGCTGACCAGATCAATGCTCCATGTATCAAACAAATAAGAGAAATGTTCCAAAGTCTTCTAGCATCTTCTTCAAATTATATTCCTTAATAAATTGTGGTTTATATTCGGTTTAACCAAAGACAGGATGGTAGACAAGACTGTCTGGATGAAGAGACAAGATCAACTTATAAAGAGAAATAAATAATAATATAGGGTAACTTTTGATAATTGCCTGGAGGGGTGCCAACGATAAATGCTAAAGAAGTTCAAAGAAAAGAGTAGGTATGGATCAGGAAAGACAGCTTAGATTCTTTGTGGCTGCACAGGGCACAACAAGGAATAACCAGTGAAAGTCACAGTAAGACAAATGTCAGCTAATTAACAATGAGGAAGGAACTTTTGAAGAATTAGCTAATTTCTGTGACTGAAGTAAATCTTACATTTCCCCCCAATATTGTATTGAATGGGTGATTGTGCAAGACAACCGGTGAGTCTACATTTATTTTCCCTTTTTTTTTTTTTTTAAGGCCCCTGCTGCTCTGAGAATTCCCTGCGACTCCCTTTAGGGTTTCCGGAGTGGTTTTTTTTTCTTTCTTTCTTTCTTTCTATTTATACCACTGAGGACTGTGGCCACGAGAGGGCAGTAGAGGGAGCTCATCAGAATACTTGGACGTTTTGAGTAAACTCGCCTGTGCTCTAATCGGGAGCAGGGACTGCGCAGATCCTGCGAACTCGCTGGGATCTAGCTTGCAGGCCTGTTTCTCAAAGCCGCGTCCAGAGTCTACGGGGATACTGAGATTCTATAGGACATGGAAGCACTGGTCATAAAGACACCGAGGCATTTCCATCCAGAATCCAGGCACCTCTCACCTTAGGCTATTAAAATAAGTTTTTTTACCGCCGCCTCTCTGATTCCCCTGCCAGATAGGCCCCCTAGGTCTGGATATAGAAAGCTCCCCACTGGTCCCCGCCTCCCCCGCTTGCCACATGCCCAGGATCCCTAACAGAGCTGGAAGCTTGCGACTCAGAGCAAGGCTCATCTTCGCATTATAAAAATTATAATTAATAACAACAACTTCAAACCTCATTTGACAGCTTGTTGGCTTTTTGAGATTCACAAGCAGAGGAAATTTGCTTGGGCAAATTCTGAGAGCCCCTTCTTAACCTCATCAGCCAAGGCCGGTTCCTCCCCACTCACCCCTCAGATTAAAGACGAAGAGAGAGATGTGCAGGATGTGCGCGGTGACAGGTGATGCTCAGGGAGGGGGAGCCCACGTCCCCACTGACCTCTCCCACTCTGCCGGCGTCCTGAGCTCTCCGCACTGGGGGTTCAGCCGGCCGGGCTCTCCAGGCCTCCACCCAAATCCCCAGGCCCCAGCAGAATTTGCGTTGCCCCCTTTGCCACTTAAGGTGGCGGGTGGGTCCGGGCTGAGCCGCGCACAGGGAGGCAGCGGGGCGGCCTCCCGATGCCCAACCTGATTCTCCTTTGTTGACAGCTGGCGGAGGAGGAAGACCGGGCGGGCGGGGGAGGGGGCAGGGGGCTGGCTGCGGCGCACTGTGCCAGTGGCGGGCGCGGCCCCAGCCCGGGCGGGCGCGGCCGGCAGGGAGGGGGTTAACGCGCGCGGCCTCTATGATAATGAGCTGCATGGTAATATAGGGAGGCCGGCTCTCAGGGCTCCGCCGCCGCCACCACCGCGGGAGCCGGAGCTGCCGGGCGGAGCGTCCGCGCCAGACTGGAGCGGGAGGGCGGCTGAGCGCAGTTGCTGGGAATTTTTCAGCCGAGAGGGCAGGCGATCCAGAGAGAGACCCCGCGAGCTCGGGAGCGGTGTGGAGCGCGGGCGCCGGAGCGAGCGAAGCGAACCTCGAAATAGATCTGGAGAGCCAGGTTCCCGGAGGAAATGGGACTGTGAATGAACCCGGGAGCAAGAAGGGAAGGAAGCGCCGCGATTGCTGATGTCAGAGGAGCCCGGAAAGTCGCGCTGGAAAAATCTGAAGACAGCCGGGGCTCGGCCGCTTCCCAAGGAAAGACACCGCCAGCCACCCACCCCACGCCCCCTCGGCGCCTCCCGGTTCCCCCAGCGAGCCGGCGTCAGAGCCCGGCAGGGCTGTTACGGGGCGGCGGAGGACGGAGCGGCGCGCGGACAGGAGACCGAGGGGCCACTTCAGGAATACAGATAAGTAGCTGGGGGCTTGACGTGGATTTTAATGAATCTGGACTCCATGTAGATTTGGTCGTCCCCGTGATCGCGAGCTGCTGGCAGCAAGAGGGGCAGAGCGCCGGCCTCGGCAGCCGGCGGCCGAAGCGGCCGGATCGGGGACGGAAGGACAGACCGACGTCTCCGATCTGGGTAAGCGGCGCCCTCCGCCCTGTCCTCCGAAGCGCGCTCGCCCCGCCGCGGCTCCCCCCGCGCCCTCCTCCGCGGCGTCCCGGCCCCGAACGCCTGGGCTCGGCTGCGGCCGACGAGTCCCCGCGCGGGGTCGGCCACTTTCGCGGGCCGGAGCGCGGCGCGCGCGCGTGTGCCGGCTGACTCCCTGCCGCCGCCTCCAGCCCAGGCTTCCCCGCCGGCGCCCCGCTTCCCCTCTGGGCTGCTGGCGGGCGGCGCTCCACGGCGCGCTTCCACCGCGCACCTGCCTGCAAGCTGAGGCTCGGGGAGCGCGGGGGCGGCGAGACTGTCCCGAGAGCTGCAGCCCAAAGCGGGCCTCTGAGGCACTGCACCGGCAGGAGGGCCTGGGCCACTGTGGCCGGCGCTCAATTTGGGGACGTTCACTCTGGTGCCGGAGTCCCTGGAAGCTGCTGGCTGTTCCTTCGGAGCAGGGGACTTGGGAATCAAAGGGGAATGCCTCATATGCGCGGCTTCCAGAGGCTCAGGGAATGACACCAAGGCACCGAATGGGATAAGTGCCCCATGCCCCCTTATGTGCGCCCTCGTGGTGAAGCACCCATAAGCACGATCCCCTGGTCTGAGCCTCAGGAGAAGGTTGGGTGTTGAAGGACGAGCTTATCCAGGGTCCGAGAGTCTCCTTATAAGCCATTTTAGAATATTTTCTTTCTTGGGCTTCTTCTTGCCCCAACCCACAAGTGATGTAGGGATCTTAGAAAATTCTGGCCCTTTTTATCCATCCCACAGGTAGTCTCTGTAAATATGTTAATCATGGTCTTGATGGCCAGAGAGAAAGTCATCCGGAAACTGCCATCCCAGTTCCCTGACGAATGTCCACCTGTTTGGCATGACCTTTGCCCTAGAAGGAGCTACCTACTCAAACTCAGCTCGGAGGGATAGAGATAATGGGGGAGGTGGAAGTAAAAGACTTGGGGTTCAAAGTCAGTTGTCTCTAGAAATGAGAGCCCCATGAAGTGGGCAATGGAAATACGATCAGGTCTCCTGTAGGGTTCTAAGATCCTAGGGTAACAGTGGCAATCCTAGTAGTGGCTATACAAGGGACATAAGACAGGACCAGCTTGAGGCAGTGGCTTGGGGACCCAGTAGCTTGGAGGAAACTACAGAAATTTGGGGAGCCATTCATCCCCTATCCATGAGCACAGTGGATGGGGTTCATGAGCATCAGATCAAGATGAGTATCTGGGCTGGGCAGGGCTGGACGTCCTGGGAGCTGGGAGTCAGATTCAGTTCCCCCGCACACCAGTCCCCACACAATAGCAGGCTCCTGTCCTTCTGGGCTTCTTTCCCAGACCTTGAAACTTCAGTCTCCCCTCTGGGCAGGTTTTGGATTCTGGGGCCTTCAACAGAGCATCAGAGCCCGGGGAAGAGATAGCCCTGGCTGGAGGAATACAGCTATTCCTAACTGAAACGGACAACTTTTGTGCAGACACCCCAGAACACTCCAGGAGCTGCTAGCAGCCCTCTCTCCTCTGACCTCCTGGCAAGAGGAGAGAAGAATTCATTAATTTCCCCCTCCCCTCATCTAGCACCTTTTGAATTAATTACCTATGATCTCCCCTCCTTGGCCTGCGGGTGGGGTGGGGGGGGTCAGGTGGGAAGGTAGGGAACCAGGGAAACTGAGAGCAATCTGTCAAGATACCCTAGCGAGGTTGTTTTGCTTTTCCCTTCTCCCACCTGGCATCTCCGCTTACGCCCAACCCTTCCTCATCCCGGAACCTGCCCTCACTGCCAGCATTACCTGAAAGAGTGGTTCCCCTCAGCCCTCTAGCCAGCCCTCTTCAGGGACCCGCTGATAAAGGAAGGGCAGTGCAGACTGCCCTCTCCGCTCCCTCACCGTCCTCAACAAATTGCATTAGGATGGGGCAAATTGGCTTGCAAAGCAGTTAAATGGAAATGACGTTTGGAGCGCGTGCAGTGGATATGCTGCTGCAGAGCAGCAGGGTGCGAGGCGGTGGAGCGCAGGCAGGTCCCCTCTGCCCAGGACCACGAGTCTGCCAAGGGGTTTCCACTTGGCCCTTCTCTTTGACAGGATGTAAGGACCAGGACCGGGGTCCCTCATAGCCTGGAGCAGGCCAGAGGGGAGCTGGTTGGCCTCTCAGCCCCAGTCTAAATGAGTAAATGGTGGTGTCCCATGTCCATCACCCCAAAGCAACCATGTCATTACAAGGTTGGTGGCCCTGCTTTCACAGCTGCCCTGAATACCTACCCCTGTCCCCAAAGCACCGGGGAACATTCCCTCTCCAACCTTTTGACCATCCGAAGCTGCAGGTGTGATGGATGTAAAAGTTCACCATCTGTTGTAGTGGAGTCTGTGCTTAACATGAGGTTAAAGAGAAACCCTTCGAAGAACAGCTACTTCTCTACCAGGCCCCTTACCCATTTCCAAATACTTCTGGTGATTTTGTTCATCTTTATTTCATGGGCATGTTACAAGGAAACACACAAGCAGGATGGGAAACCAGTTCAGGTACCATGAAATACTTATGGCTCTGGAGTTGTCACTGTTTGGGGGTTTTATAGTCTCTATCCTGCCTCCTTCGCTATGGCTGCCTCTCCAAGATAAGGGGTTTGGTGCGGGAGGGGCAGGGGGGCAGACGATTTCCATCTCCAGCAGCGACCACCCCCCCCCCAGCTGTCTCTCTGCATTGCCACACAGCTGTCTCCACACACGCAGACTGGGGCCCAATATACTCTGTCCATCATGGCACACAGCGAGAGGCGAGGAACTCCAAGCCAAGCCCCCACCCCACTCCCGTTCTGCTCATAAAGAGACCGGAGCATTGTGTTACTACAGTCTGTTAACTACGGATAAGTCAGGATTGTCCACAGGGAAAGTGGCAGAAGCAGGCTTTGAGGTGCCGTCGTTTTACAGCTTGTGCACGCACCCCTCCCCCCAGCATTGCCACCCTCACCCAGGGCCAGTCTGTTATCAATTCATTATAAGTGAATATTTCTCCCCTTCACAGATGCTCTGTTCCAACAATAGTGAATGGAACCGATTCCCTTATGGGAAACAGTGTTTTTCACTTAGTTACAAAGATTTCATGCCTGATTAGAGTAAATGAGGGCTGGGGGTGTGTCCCCTTCTTGTCTGGTCATTTCTAAAGGTGAGCCCTGTGGAGACAGAGAAAGGCAGTTCTTCCCGGGGAGGGGACGGGGTGTGTGTGTCAAACAGCTGGTCCTAAGGGCCAGGAGGGATGCATGGTAAGAACAGGATACCCCCTTTCTCCCTGCCTTAGCCCTCAGGCTCTCCGGGGCCCTGTTCCTGGCCTTTGGGCATATGGAACCCCTACTGTTCCATCTGGGATTCAAGGGCAGAAATAGAAGCGAGAAAGTTCTTTGTTGGGAAGCAGTGTCCCTACAGGGCAAGTGTAAAGGGAGAGGAGGAAGGGACGGGGGAGAGAGGAAAGAAAAGGCCCCAGCAGTGTACAGGCTGCTGCTCCCACAGTTGGTTAACCATTAACCCCTGCCCTGGCCTGGCCCTGTCTCCTGCTTGCGTGGAAGGATACTCTCAGAAACCCAGAGGAGCAACGGGTGATCCCCATGCCCACCTCTCCCTGCCACAGGACATTCGCCGTGTCTCCCCTCTCCCCTTCGGCCCCCAGCTCAGTCCTGGCCCCCACTCCCCCTTTTCTCTCCCTCTCCCCTGGCACTGGCATCCTCCTCCCAAACACTGCCAGCTGTCCCTTCACCCAGGCTTTGCCAGTTGTTTGCCTGACAGCATGCACGTCCCACGGGGAGACAGGCAGACTAGGGAGGAGAGTGGATGGACGGGCTGAGCTGGGCTCACACAGGACTCCAGAGCCAGAGCTCTGAGCTCAGCTTATAGACTGCTTCAAACCTACACATCACCGCATGAGGCCCAAGTTTGCTTGGGAGATGGAGGCAAGGAGGGGATTTTGGCCAAAGTTCCCTCTCCTCCGGGAATGTCTGATTTCCACGAGGGTCCCTGCCTTGGCCCTCTGAGATAGGCCATTTTCTCCAAGGCCTTGTCAAAGCATTTCCAGCTCCTCAGACCTGGAGCCCTGAACTTCGGGGAAAAAAAAAAAACCCAGCAGACGGACCAGAGATGCGGACCAAGATACAGGAGCGAAGGCATACCTGGCAAGACCCAAGTCAAGATGCAGAAACAGTCACAGATAGGTGGAGAGAGGCAAGGTGACAGAAAAGGAAGATAAAGGCGGAAAGGCTGACAGTGTAAATGTGGCGAGAAGAGCTGAGAACAGACGTGGGAAGCAAGTGGGAAGGAACAGTCCAGGCCTGAGGGGCTCTTCTGGTCTTCCCAGGCCCTAAGGGGAGGCTCCTCTGGGCTGCATTGGGAAGCTGAAGTAGCAGGTTATCTCCACTAGAGGGGACTCGTGAAAACCAGGCTTGGCCCTAAACAGTGGCTTTTGTGCTTATTTGGTTGTTTTTTTTTTTTTTAAGAAGAAAAAAATAGTTAAGATATAGTAGAAACTCCCAGCTGTCGCTACACAGAGACCACAACTGGTAGGGTCCTTTCGCCGGTGGGACCTCTGGGCCCGCCTGGTTGCAGGGGAGCGGGAAAGGCGCCTGCAGCATTAGGAGGTGGGGTCCAGCATGGTGAGCAGCTCAGGGAGAGGCCTGCGTGGCAGGCAGGATGCACCTGGGGGTGGGAGACAGGAGGGGGCAGGCATTCTCAAGAAGTCCTGGCCCGCCGGCTGGCCTGGCCTGCCAGAAGGCTCTTGCCTTTCTTTATCAGCAGTAGAAGTTTTGGCGCATCCCCAAGGTGCCTACATAGGCCTTCCCTCCTCCCAGCTCCCTAAATGCGAATTTTCAAAACACTCTCAGGTGGTGGCAAAACTGCTCCTGAGGAGACTTTTTAAAAGAGACCTTTCAGGAACTGAACGCATGTCAACGCTGTATCACTGATTTAATCTTCGTCTTCATACTCTCTGTGGGAGCCTTTCTCTGAATTATAATTCCCCCTTTCATTTCAGCAGAGGACAATATGGAGAGAACAGAGTCCAGAGGTTTTTCTCATCTGAGGAGATAATAACTGTCTAACAGGGGTAGGGAAAAATATTGAAGCTTGGGGATGGGCAGTGGGCCAGAAAGGAGCATCACTTCAGATCTGATATTTAATCACGGCTTCCCTTTGGCTCAAATTTACCTGAGGTCAAAGCGGGAGGGGAGGGAGGAGAGAGCAAAGAAAAAAGAAAAACAAGATAAATGTATCATATTATGAAAGTCTAATCCTGCTTTTCCTTGGCTAAAATTACTTTCGGTATGAGAGATAAAGTGGAGTTGCCCTTGCAAAGCCCAACTTGTCTTTGAGAAGGAAGAGGCGGAGGAACCCTGGGGTTCAGAGTGAGTAGCCAGTGAACGAACCCCTCTCCTCTGGGACCCCCCAGCACAATTTCTCCCTGAAGCTTTGAGAGTGAAGATGGAGGCCCTGACTAAGGCACCTCCACTGCTTCTCTGCGCTGTCTGGGGAGTTAAACTTTTAGTATTTTTGTATTTACAAGCCTCCCTTCCCACCTTAGTTTCTTGTTTGGGTATGGAGGGATAGAAAAAAGAGGTGTAGAGCAGCTAAACAACTCCTCCGAGTTTAATCTTCATATGTGAATTGTTGCGCTTGTACTGAAAAAAGGAATTGCAATCCATTTGGGTTTAATCAAGTAGAAATCCATCACTTATGCAGTGCTAGGAATGTGTAACACTTGGTACCAAGATGAAAAGGTAACAGATCCTACCTTTAAGATTCTTAAGAGCATCCTGGGGGGAGGGAGTATTACGTAAGCCATGTACCCTCACAGAAGTTTAATATAAGGCAGAATGGAGTTAACAGTATGTCGGGAGTGTCAGAGGAAGTGGAGCTCCTGGAAGCTTTTGCTCTAGTCAACGGAAGGTGTAGGTTTCCAGGAGAGAGGCTCGGGTGTCTGAGAACTTCATAGCTCCCTGTCAAGAATGACTGTCTAACGCTCTCCCATATTCCTCACCCTCTCAGAACTACCCCTATTTCTTTTTCCTCATCCTTCTCCACGGATTTCAAAATGACACCACTGTAGTTGTTTTCTATTAGTCAACATCCTAGAGCAAGATCTCCATGTAGCACCCTCCCAAGGGGTTTTCACCGTGTATTCTATGTAAATTGCATCCCTTTCCGGTCCCCTGGAGCTGGCCGCGTGGACGCCACTGTGCTTCATCGGGAAACGTTATTTCTCATCTGTATTCACATTGAAGTGTCTGGAATCCTGCCGTTAGTGCACCACATTTATCTGAAGGAACCCATTAAAGGGAACAAACCTGAGAGGGAAAAAATATTCGGCTTTTCCTCCTCACCATGGCTGAGCAGGAGAACGCCCTCCACGAGCCACCCCAAATTAAATTTGGGGCGGGGGAGACCTGGCACTGGGGTGGACAGAACCAGGGTGCATGCTTGGGCTTTAAGAGGCCTTTGAAACCTTTGAAAGTCTGTGCTTTTTAAGAAGTATGAGTGTGTGTGTGTATTTCTGAAGAGAAGGAGTTTGTGATCCGCCCCCCGCAAATGTAAAGAACCACTAGACTGTAGTCTCCAGGGCCTTTTCCTAGCCTCAGTTTCTGCTTTCTGTTCTGGTGGTAGAATGAGGGCTTTGGATCAGGAACTATAACCCCAGTGCCTTCCCCATGTCCCCAAGTGGTAAATGACTGACTCTTAGAGTAGACAAGAGAAATCCAGGGACAAAATGGCTCAGAATGTCAGGGAACCCAGGTGTCATAATTGCTCTGCAAATATGGACAGGTCATAGCACTTCTCTGAGCAGGAGGCAGGGCAGAGGACTCCTCCCTGTAAGGGATGGAGGGTGGAAGGTTCAGGAGGAGAGGAAGAGGTGGGTGAGAAAGCCCTGCCTGCCCTGTAGAGGCAGGAGGACCAGCGGGCAGACAGAAGGGACAAGAGGGGATGTTGCCGCTTTGAAGTGGTTTCCTGCTTCATAAAAGCGAAAGGCCTCAGCTGGGCTGGGTAAATATTACGTTGGCCTCTGACCTCCCACCTCCCCAGATTGCTCCCCCAGCTTCCCATTTTTTTCTCCTGAGCTACAAGCATACCTGAGGGAGGAGAGCCTGTTCTCTGAACTTGGGTGTTCTCAGCGGGAGCCCTGGCCAAAGCGAGACAGGAGGACGAGGCTCCTCCCCTGTGCCCAGACCTGAGAGCCTTCTGGGTCAGCCAGCGCTACCAGGTCTGGGTCCCTGCTCCACGCTGGTGGGTGGTGATGTTTTCCAGGAGAGAGGCGGTCAGTACCCTGACAAGACTAGCCCTCTATCCTCACTTCAGAGGCCCAGACCTTGCTGGCAAGTCCCTTGATTCTCTGTGAAATTAAAACTGACACCACTAGGGTTTCTGCTAGGCAAACACCCTCTGAGGTTTATCCGGAAATTAACAAAATTCAAGTCTAATGCCCCCCTCTGAGTGACCCCCCCAGGGTGTGAAGCCCTTCAGGTTCTAGGCCCAAGAACCCAGCTGTGAGAGACTTAGAGAAAACCATCTGAGCCACTTGTGAAGCTGGGAAGTCACGCCCGGCACCCTCCCGCAGGAGGCTTGGTCCAACCAGGAGGGGTCAGAACAGATGGTCAGGGAGAGTCTGGCGTCAGGTTAAGGTCCTAATGCATGGGAACAAAGGGCCTTCCTTCACACTTGTAGCTCTTCCCTCTTCCTAAAAGCTTTCTCACCTGTTGAACAGTGTTCACCCTCCATTTGCTCCTGGGCCCGGGAGGCAGATAAGAGGGAGCCACAAGACACTCAGGGAGAACTGCTGCCTGCCCCGCACCCAGCACCTCAGTTTCTTCATCTGTACAGTGGGAATGAATGCTTTCCGTGACTCCCCAGGCGCCCTCAGTTGCCCTTGTTTCTGAAGCCGTGCATGGGAAGACAGTGTTTGGGCATTTGGAAAAATGACAATTGTTGCAAATGTGTAAAATTGTTCTAAAATTTAGAGCAGGAGTACAGCCAAGCTAGGGGTGTTCTTCTTCTCTCTCTCTCTCTGTCTCTGAATTTGTTTGGAATTTTCTAAGAAAAAATAAGATTTTTATTTAAAGAAAATCTGTGTGCCAAAGGTTTTGATATGTAAAAATAGATGAAGGGCTAAAGATTCAGTGAAGACTGGAAACTGAGAGGAAAACCAATGGTGATCCTGGCACTGGGGCCACATGCATGGTTTGGGGTTAGCACTAACCAGTGGGGCTGGAGTTTGAATTCTGAATTTGCTACCCTTGGGGCTTTGATGCCTTCAAGTCTAAGAGGAGAGATGAATGATACTGTCACAGAACTGGTAAGCTGCCATTTTTCTGGGAGTCAGCCTCCCATGGCAGGGCAAGGGGCGGAGCTGACGGACCCCTAGCTGCCTGCCTGCAAAAAGCTTACATCTCTCTGCAGAGAGAGCTCCTAGGAGTATGGATATGAATGGGATGGACACAGCATGAAAAGCATCAGCAGGAACTGGGGCCAGAGCCCCAGCTGGACCCTGGAGCTCAGGGATTAGATCCTTGGCCAGCGCTGACCCCTGGGCAGAACATAGCAAGGTGTCTGGGGAGAAGCATCAGCTATCTTGTGCTAGCCCAAGAAACTCCCCCAGGCCCTCCCTGCTGCAGCACAGAGCCTTGTCCCTTGTTGGAAGCACAGAGCATGGGAAGGGGGCAATGAGAGGAGGGGAGCCCTGTGCCTTAGACAGCACTGTCCAAGAGCCAGCGGTGGAAAATGAGTGTGACAAGATGCCTTGAGTTTCTTTTCTAGAATATTATGAAGAAAACAGTTTGAATTACAAAAGAATGGGTGTTATATGTAGAAGACTTGAGAAATGTTTCTGAGGATTTGATAACAGCTTTACCCAGGCCCACATAATAGATGCGGCAGCCGAGTCCAGCCTGGGAGAGTAGACTGCCCTGCGTCACACGGTGAGTGGCCAGTCACGGTGTCCACCTGTGAGGAGGTCTGTTTGCCCCGGCCTGGCCCAGCACACTCTCTCCACCTGCCCATGTAGCCACCTTCTCTTTCCATTCTCTCATTCCCCAACCCTGTGCTCAGCGCTGTCCCCATCTCTCTCCCTTGGGTTTGAGCGGGCATCCCCGAGAAGTGACCTCTCCCCTGCTCTGCCAGTCCGCCGGCCCTAGGACACCCCCATCCCTCTCCGTGGCGCCGGGCAGTGTGTAGAAAGGCCCCCCTGCCTTAAGTAGCTCCAGCCAGCTTTCCTCCATCCACCGCAGGCCTTGCTCTTTTCAGAGTCAATGGCCCTGGCAAAGCCCAGCCACCCCTCCCTCCCCAGAGGCAGCGTGGGTACTGCTTGTGTGGCGGTCTCTATAGGCTCTGCATTCACAAGTTGAAGAGGGTGAGACAATGACCCGAGCAGCCGCCTGCAGACTGCTGGCTGGGAGGCTGCCAGAGCGGGAGGTGGGAGCCCGGGCCGGCCAGGGTTTGCCTACCACGCACCTGCGAGCTTTCTCAGGCAGCCGTGGCTGACCCAGAGGAGATACGAGGCGGAATTGGGATCCAGAGGACCTGGTCCAGGCCGCCTGATTGGCTTCTACCACAAGCCCCCAGCCTCCTTGGCCAAGGTTTCCGCCAGGCCTGGAGGAAATAGCAGGGCCCTGGCTCCTGAGGGCCATTTGTGGCCTGAGGACAGGAAGAGGCAGGACACCTGTCCAGGTGGAGACAAAGAGGCCACTTCACCAGGAGCCTGCCCAGGCAGAAGAAAGGTCCTGTACATTACTTGCAAGGAGATTGGAGTTGGCATAACATGATTTACTTTGCACACATGTTTATTGAATATCTACTATGTGGCAAGTATCATGGGAGGGAGGCCAGTGGCTATCGTGGCTCTTGAGAACCTTCCAGTGTGGCAAGGGGAAAAGGGGATACACACCAATAATGGTCATGCAAGTTAAGCGTTGCAGGAACCCAGGAGAGAGAGATTAACCAGAGCCATGCAACCCAGAAGGGGCCGTCTAGGGAGGGAATGGGCTCTACATCATTTGGGGAATTCAAGCAGAGATTGGAAGACGATGACCAGGTCTCAAGAAGGGATTCCCGTGTGGAAAGTATAAGAGGGATGGCTGAGGTCCCCACCCACGTCCCAGTCCTCTAACCTTGAGTCTTTCTGTTTGCTGCTCAGTGAATTCAGTGGAGGAAAAGGCTCTTTTGAGAAGTGAGGATGAGTGTCAGGTCCGTGAGAATGACCCGCAGCTGCAGGCCTAAATTCCACAGTAAACAGAGCTGGTTCTCACACCTTCATCCCCGTGACTCCCCTCAGAGCGGGGTGCCAGGAAGGCTGGGCTGGGATAAGCCCTGGCCTCCCCTGGAGCCAGAATTGTCCTAATCATGTTAAAATGAGCTCTCGGTCTACAAGCAGGGGCAGACCCGCGTGCGCTGAGACTTGGTCAGCTCTCTGCCTGCAGAGCTCTAACTTCTAATCATTGTCATAAACAGGACGGAGGCAGCTGCTCCCTCCAGTCTATTATCAGCTTGGTCGGAGACAGAGAAATTTAAATGGCAGCGAGATGCTTAGCAGAGCAACAAAAAGTCGGTGTTAAAAATAAAGAAAGTGAGACAGCTTGTTTCATCGAAATAGAAGGGTTATTAAACAGCCCTAAATTAATCAGTGATCTGCCAGGGTTGGGAATCAGAGCGCCGCAGAGCCAGGGTAGAGAGCTGGGAGAAGATGGGGGACAGCAAGTTAGAGGCAGGTAGGAGCTGCCTGCGATCTCAGGCCAAGCTGCAGGGATTGTGGAAGCAAGGTCTTCAGAAGGGGAGTCGGCAAATAGTTTTCTGCGCCACTGATAAGAGCAGGTTGGGTGGGGAGGGGATTTTGGTAGCCCAGCCTCTCCCCCTACAAAGCCCTGCTTCTGATTTCTTTCCATCTGCCACCACCCATGCCAGTCCTTGGGCCATCTCCAGTCCTCAGCTCCTCCCCAGGGCTGGGCAGGAGCTAAGTGGCATCTGGTGGAGGGCCACAAGCTCCCAACCTGTCTTCTTCCTCTCTCGCAGGGTGTCCCCAAGAACTCAAGCCTGAGTTGAGCTCCTTGCACTGCACTCCCGTTCTGAAAGAGTGCGGACAGTATATCCCAAGTATGGCCAGAGCCTGGCTTGCCTGTAGGGAGGCTGATCTCTGGAGTCAGGGGTCTGTCCTTGGTGATATCACTTGGACTCCAGCCAGAAGGGCAGCAGGGAGACAGGTGTAACTCCAGGAGCCCCAAGTCCAAGGCCCACTTCCACATCAGGTACCTTCTCCAAAATATTTCACCTCAGGCCTACCTAAGTCTCACCAGTGAAGTGGTGATGCTGACCTGTTCTCTCCCTCATAGGCTTGCATATGGGGTACATTAATGGGATAACATACATTTAGTCAACTATAAGATCGCTGCACAAATGCTAGTTTATACTACAGCGGGGTCCCTTGGAGACTCAGGACAAAACATCAAAAAGACTTCCCAGAGGGCGTGACAGGGGTCTAGGGGAAGCGGACTTGCTGGTACCTGGGCGGAGCCACGGGAGGGGAGACCGGCCAAGCACATCCCTGAGCACTTGTGCTCCCGCCAGGCTGGGCAGCAAGTTGGATCTTGAATCAATCACTCCAGGAGCATTTTCTTTGCTCTTTGACCTCAACATTCTTTCTCCTCCCGCCTCCCAGCCTCCTGCTTCCCTCCTGGCTGTTTACCCTTTTCCAGGCTCCTCTCTCACACCCCATTCATCATCGGGGGCCAGACCCTCACTCGAAAAGTCTCTCATCTCCCGCCCAGGTGGCCGCATGCTACATCGGCCTGCGTCTCCCCCTCTCCCCCGCAGCACATTCTTGTCCTGGGGTCAGCTTCCCCGATAATTGTGCCCTCCGCTTCTCCCCCAGTAAAGCCGCAAGGGCCTGAAAAGTCTCTTCTTGCCTCCCTGCTCACCCAGGTGCTAAGGGTCCTTCAGGCCAATGTACTACATTTTGGCACAGACAAGCCCCATAAGTGGACACACCTCTGCCCAGAGTGCCAGCCGCCCCAAAGTCTCCATGTGTCTCTTTTAACCAGCGCCACCCGCAGTTCCCTTGCTCCATTGAGTGTGTGCAAGTGTGAACACGCCTGTTACTTAAGAGAGGCTGCTTGACAGCTCAGGATCTTTTCTGCAAAAGCTCAGAGTCTCAGACAAAGAGAGAAAAATAACAGAAACTGAAGGTGGGAAGGTACAGGGTGGGGACACAGCCTGCTTAGGAAGCTTCCTTATAAAAAGGAGTTACAGCTTTTTTTTCGAAGGGAGGCTGTTGATTCAGAAAAACCCCAGAAAGGGACTTCCGTGGTGGTGCAGTGGTTAAGAATCTGCCTGCCAGTGCAGGGGACACAGGTTCAATCCCTGGTCTGGGAAGATCCCACGTGCCACGGAGCGACTAAGCCCATGCACCACAGCTACTGAGCCTGCGCTCTAGAGCCCATGAGCCACAACTACTGAGCCTACGTGCCACAACTACTGAAGCCCACGCACCTAGAGCCCATGCTCCACAACAAGAGAAGCCACCGCAATGAGAAGCCCGTGCACCACAACGAAGAGTAGCCCCCACTCGCCGCAACTAGAGAAAGCCCACGTGCAGCATTGAAGACCCAACGCAACCAAAAAATTAATTAATTAATTAATTAAAAAGAAAAGCCCCAGAAAGAAGAAGAGGTAGGGAAGATGGCAGAGAGGAATTTCATCTGACGTGCTGACCAAACCCAGAGGAAGAGCCCCCCAGAATGTGGAGCTCAGCCCGTACGAACAGTTCTCAGCATCTCCTCGTCCTATGGGCCAGCTTTTCTCTCTTCTCCTTTCCTTCCTCTTTCCTTCCAGGGGCACCTGGATAAATCACCCAGAGTGGCAGAAGTGGCCTTAAATCACTCTCAGGGCTCTGAGAGGAGGGGGTGTGCCCTGGGTAGCATGGGGCCCCGGGGGACTGGAGGAATGGCTGCTTGGGACCAGCAGCACCCAGTTTCTCCCCAGAAGCCTGGGTCTGGGGAGCTGGGAGCTGGGTCCCCAAGCTCCACGCACAAGAACCACCCCGTCACCTGGCTGAAACAGAGCCTCACTTGTCGTCGCCACCATCCAGGGCAGACACTGTTGCCAAGGAGATGATGCCCTTGTACAGTGTTTCTCCAAAAACAGAAATAAGAGTAACTGGTGTTTATTCAAAACTGTGGAGTTTACAAAACACTTTCACATCTCTTTTCTCATCAGTTCTCACCACAACCCTGTGCGGTGGCCTTTTACAGCTGAGGAAACTAAGACTCCAAACGGTTAAATAACATGTTCAAGGTCAGGGAACTAGTAAGTGGCAGAGCAAGACTTGCGCCCAGGTCTGCCTCCAAAGCCTCTGCATCCGCTGCCCGGCAACATGTGTCACGGCGAGTTTGACCTCCTCATAGGACAGCCCTGCTCCGAAACCTTCCTGGAGGGATCTCACCCCACCCACTCTGCTTTTGATCACTTTATGTTGTCCATTTATGATTATGTGCTTTTCATGTGATCGATGATAGCATATGCTTCACGGCTTCTTGCCAAGACATTTCCTGCACCAACCCTGTCTGCATGGGGCATTCTTCAAAGGAGAGCTGGCATCTTCTCACTCTTCTCCATCCTTCTCCCCACCTTATCCACCTAGCCAATGACATTTGCTCTTCACCCAGTGGGCTCAAGATGAACAACACAGCCAGGATCCTTCCCAAATGGTTCACTCCCTTCTTCACTACCTCCCAAAGATCAGTTATGACAAATCATTGAGCCAAGTGTATTTCAGCCATGGCTTAGAGAAGCCTAGCAGGTGAGAAAACCATATGAGCATCCCCCCTTCCCTCTCCCCTGCTCTCCATGATTCAGACTGAGTGCAGTACTGAGTAAAGGCATCATGCTACCCCTGTACAGGATGCCAAAGATGCCCTCAAAGAGCCTCTACTGCAATGGGAAGATAGGATAGTCACATGAAAAAGAGAGCCTACACTACCATGCAATCAATGTGTGCTAGAAATAGCAATTTTTGACTTTGGAGTAAAGACAGGGGTTGGGGACAGGGAGCGCCTAGAGGCTTCCTGAGGTTTTGAAGAATGGACAGGGTTTAGACAGGCAAAGAAGAAAGTGGAGATGGGCATTCCAGGGAGAGGGGACCACAGAGATAAAACCGTGTGAGGTGTTTCGGGGACTCGGCAAATGAACCAGTTTGTTAGGAGTGGGGTCACCCGGGAAGAGGTAGGAAGGGAGGCCTGAGAAAGACAGAAGAGCCAGCTTGGGAGGACTTGAACTTGGGCACTGAGCAGTCCCGAGTCTGTCTGGGCAACAGCAGGGAGCCAAGGAAGGTGTTTTCTAGGTGGATACCATACTTTGGCCCTATGCCTGGCAAAGTTAGTCAAAGGTAGTCCTCTGACACACAAGAAATGAAGCAGTACGAGGCACACCTTGCAGGAAATCTATGGCTGAATCTTAGAGGCCAATGGCCTTCACTGGGGTCCATCACAGTGGAAGACCTGGATGGTGACTGTGACTGTCTTACATGCACATTTTCAGGGAGGCAACACCAGGCTTGCTAGTAAAGAGGACCACTCTTTTGAACTTGGGGGAATCCCAACTTCTGGAAACAGCGTTAAAAAATGCACCTTGATCTGGCACTAATGGCTGCTCTCCCTGACGCAAGGACAAGGCAGCAGCAATGGGGAGTGCCCCTTGTCCCTAGAGCCTTTCAGTGGCTGCCATGGGGCAGAAAGCATGAGGGTCTGCAAGAGAAACAGGAAGTGCTCTCACCTGGGGACTGCTGGGGGCCGTTAAAATTCTTCTTCAAGAGGAGAAAGATAGAACAGCTTCCTGGAAAGTAAGTGGCGTTTAGGGCCATTCCACAGCCTGAGAGCTTGGATAAATGTCTAGGGCTTTGGTTTTTTACTCCCCCCTCCTTTTTCTTCCTCCCCCTTCCCCCCCACTGGTGAGAATTGGAGCCGTGTCACTATTCTTTGAAAACATTGCAGTTAATGACAGCATGATATGCCGTTATTTGGAGTAACTGTAATTTATTTAACCCCTTAGTTGGGTACTTTCTACCCTGTTTCCTGCTCTCCTGCCCCATTTCTATCTCAGAGTCCTTAGCTCTTCCTTGTACAGTAAGCATTGGGTGAGAAGGCAGGAGAGATACTTCCAGGCTCCTTGGAAAGATCATGTGGAATTTCCCTGAAAGGTGACTGCCAGCCAGCAAACCTCTTGCCACAAAACACCCATGGACTCCACCTTGTAATGGATAACTCAGCCCTGGCCACCTCCATCTCAGCCCTGCTTCTTTACCAAAATAAAATGGGAGCCTCAAGTCTTGACTTTAAAGTAAAGTACTTGCCAAGTCTTACTTAAAGTTCTCATGAGTCTTCCCAGATTAGGGACAAGAGGGTTTGGTTGAAAAATAAATTCTAAATATCTAGGTGATGTGGAAGAGTGGGGAAAACATGGGTGTCAGAAAGTTCTGCTTCCTAGCAGAAGGATGCTAGTTACTCAACCTCCCTGAGATTCCATTTTTTTCATCTGTGAAATGGGGAGAATAATACCCATCTTGCGGAATAATCACAAAATTACCCGTTGCGTATGCAAAGAATCTAGCAGTGTGCCATATAGCAGGTGGTTAATAATTAATAATAATGATAGCTGCTCCTCTTTATTATTTTTGTCATGGAACACAAATGGAAATTGCTATCATTATGCTATGCATGACCCTTCTGGTATGAGGTCTTCTAACGTAAATTTGGACTTGATTTAGCAAAGCTAGATCCCCACTTTTATTCCTTTGCCAGACTTTGGAAGGAGCCTGAAAACTCCCCTTCCTATCCTTTAATCCCATAATGCCTACCAGCAGAGCAACCCCATCACGAGGATGGTATGCGTATGGTCTGGCTACAGTCAGGGGACAAGTGGGGTGACCTTTCTAGGGGCCCCGTAGAGCAGAGGGCAGGCGTGCCCCCAGTGCCCACAGCTTGGAGCCTCAGAGCCCTGCTAAGTCGCAGAAATTCTTTCTGCCCCAGGGGTGAGGTAGTCACGGCAAGTCTGGGCTGCACCATCCCCTAGAGGGGGTTGAAGAGGGCAGAGCCCACGGAAGGAGGAGGGGGGCGAGGTGACGGGCCGGCAGCTGCTTGAAATTGATTGCTCTTGTAGTTTAGTTTATACCATGGGCCCTCTCCGCGCTGCCCGGGTGGCGACCTTTAGATAATAAAGGGAATTCTGGGAGATTTCTGACAGGCCCGTGACATATGGGGCAGGTCTGCAGGGTCAGGCGGTGTATCTCCCTGCTCCCGGCCCCAGGGTAATGAATCTTGTTTTGACTTGGCCAAGCCAACCCAGCCAGCACCCCAGAAAGGAGCCCAGACCCTCCCCTCTGCAACCCTTCAAATAAGCGCCTGTCTTTGGAACCCTTCATAATTCAGGGAGACAACTCCAAACTTTTATAGCCTGTGAGAGGAGAAGACAAACACTGGATGTTTTGCTGAGGCCCTGGGAGAGCTGGTGTGGTTTCCAGGGCTTGAGCAGAGCCCACTGGGAGACCTGGGGAAAAAAAGCCACCAGAAAACCCTCCCCGATGTGAAGAGGCAGTGGTCCCTGGACAGGCCAGAGAAGGAGCTGGGGTGGGAATGGAGGGCGATGATGGCTCCCTGGGAGTCACAGAATATCCCCTGTGTCCTTGGGGTCTGGCAGGTGACACATGGACTCTTCTGGGCAGCAGGAGGAGGGGGCAGGGAAGCAAGATGGATAGGAACTCTCTGCAGGCCGAGCACGAGAGGTGAGAGGCTCGCAAAACCCAGTTCTAGTCCCACCGGGGCCAGAGCTGGGAGAGACAGAACAAGTGCATTCTCGGGGCCACTGTGTTTAGCTGGGTGGAAGGGGAAGCAAAGAGATGTTGAGAGATCTACACCTCGAAGTGTGTTGGCCCTGTGATGGCTTCTACCCAACCCCGCGCCACAAACACCCGTTTCTTTCAAGGAACAATTCCCAAGCCAAGATGGTGGAATGCATCACTCCTCCCAGCTACATTAGTTTGCTAGGGCTGCTGTCACCAAGTACCACCAACTGGGTGGCTTAAACACCAGGAGTTAATTGCCTCACAGTCTGGAGGCCAGAAGTCCAGGTGTGGTTCCTTCTCATGGTTGTGAGGGAAGGGTCTGTCCCAGGCCTCTCTCCTTGGCTTGCAGATGGCCGTCTTCTCCTTGTGTCTCTTCACATGTCTTCCCTCCATGGCTATCTGTCTCTGTGTCCAAATGTCCCCTTTTTATAAAGACACTGGTACATTTGGATTAGGGCCCACCCTAATTATCTCATATTAATTTAATTACCTCTATAAAGACCCTGTCTCCAAATACAGCCATGCTGAGGTTGCAGGGCTTAAGGCTTCAACATATGAATTTGGAGGGTGCATGAGAGCAGGAGTGCCTTGCCCACCGTGCTATCTGAGACACAGAGGCCCCATCTCTGTCATGCACTCACGTGGGATGCAAGGGCCTTGCTTCCACCATCTGCCTGAGAAGAAAGCCACACACAGTGGCTCGGTCAGCAGCCCTCTTACCACCTGGAATACGGGTTCTTCCCTTACTGCTGATCAATGTTAGGGCCTCCCCAAATTTCCTTCACTTAGTCCTTGGTTATTGGAGATCGGATCTGATTTATCCACCTGTGGGGAAAAAAATTGCACGGAAGGACAAGCAGGGGATCTCCCTTCTCATGGTGAGGGAAGTGACTGTGTAGATGTTGTTACCAAAAGTTGCCTGGACATACCGTGGGGGGATGCGGGAGGGGTGGGGAGCATTGTATCGTCTATTGCACTTTCTCAGGAAAGATGCCAAGAGGCCATGTAGGCAGAGGCCCGTTTTCCTCCTCTGTCATCCCTCACCTCCCTTCTCTCTCGCTCTGGGGCGAGGTGTAGCCACTTAGCTTCACATAACAGCACTGAGTCTGGGGAAAAAAATGACATTCGATTAATGAAACAAACGCAGCTGGTATAGCAGTGACATCTAAATTGTTCCTTTGGTCCCGTTATTTTCTGTAGGAAATTCTCCCTCTGCCCACCCCCCCTCCCCTTTTCCCTTTAAATCGCGTGCATAAAATACGCTAATAACAATCTTGGTGTCTGTGCCTGAGTGACAGCTGAAATAAGAAAAAGACTAATCGTACCTCCTGCAGCCCTGTCACATGGAGATTAAATGAGTCTCTCTCCCACCCCCTCCCTCCCCACCACCACCTCTCTCTCTCAATCTCTCCCCTCTCTCTGGTCTCTTCTCAGTGAGCATCATGGGCATTTGAATAATATATTATAGACGCCATCAGGGTGACAGTGGGGGAAAAACTCAGCTCAAACCCATGATTACTCCTTCCATCTAATAATTATTTAAATACCAGATAACTCCTTTTACTCTAATTGAGGCCTTCCAGCTGTCGGTGTTACCCGCGGCCTCTGAGCTTGCCCTGGCATTCACCTTGTGCTACCCAAGGTGCCTGGACTACCTCTGAGGTCGCTGTTTGACAGAGTGACAGTTGGAATGTTTGCATGTACAACCCCAAAGATGACACTAGGACGGGTCCTTCAAGATTGTTCCATCCACAGGGGATGAGCTGGGGCCCCAGCCTTGTGCATTTAGACATTTTATCCTCATAGACTTTAATTCATAGAAATCCTATACCAAAGGCAGCCTCCTTGGGTCACTGGGACCAATCCCCTGCCTCTCAGTAAACATATTCCTCAACAGCTGTCAGGAAAATTCAATGTCAGAAAATTCCATAATCTCCTTGGCAGGATGCCCCAGGGATCCTCTCTAGATAGGATGTCCCCCTGGATATCTCACTCTAGTCCCTTCGGCTGCATTTCTAAGTCTTTGAGAAAAAGAAGGTGCCTGTGCTTGGATAACATCTGACCTGTCTATGGGGTTGTCTACAACCCAGAGGCATATGGTACAGGACATCTTAGCCCCCAAGTCACAGTATAGGTGCCATTCTTGTGTGTGACAACTGCCTGGACCTGCCTGGCCTGGAGGAGGTCATCCCCCCAACACAGAAGGGAGCCATTCTGGTGTCCCTTTCACTCCCCTGCCCCTTAATCTGCTCATCCTTGAGTCTGCCCTGCACACCACCTCCCTGTCCAGGCCCAGTGCCAGGCTCACTTCTGCCCATCAGGGGGCCACCACGATCAAAAGGCACCTTCTTTCCCCAAAACAGGGCAGCCTCGAGGCAGAACATAACTGACTCCCTGGACTCTTTCGCCTACAGCAGAGGAAGCAATGGACCTTTGGTCACAGGGTCTAGGTTCTGATGGAAGCCTGTCCCTGAGTCATGTTGGGTCACCTTGGACAATCTGTTTTCTTTCCATGGGCCTCAGTTTCTTCATTTAAAGAAAAAAGAAGTGGACTGGAGTAATTTTACAGTCTGCTTCAGCGCTGGACTTGAATTCCTGCTTTAAAGGTGCCACTAATTAGAAGGGAGAGCTGGGGGAGAAGATGGACCTTTCCCTGCCCTGGGAGAGGGAAGAGGTTGGGGTGAAGCCCAGGAACAGGTGCTAACTCCTCTGACTTCACAGCGCTCATTTTTTGTTTGTTTGTTTTATTGAAGTATAGTTGATTTACAATATTGTGTTAATTTCAGATGTACGGCAAAGAGATTCAGTTATATATATATATATATATATATATATATATATACTTTTTCAGATTCCTTTCCAGTATAGGTTATTACAAGATATTGAATATTGTTCCCTGTGTTTTACAGTAAATCCTATTTTATATATATTAGTAGTGTGTATCTGTTAATCCCATACTCCTAACTTGTCCTTCTTCCCCTCCTTTTTCCCTTTAGTAACCATAAATATGTTTTCTATGTCTGTGAGTATGTCTGTTTTGTATATGGATTGATTTACTTTTTAGATTCCACATATAAGTGATATCATGTACTATGTGTCTTTCTCTCTCTGACTTACTTCACTTAGTGTGATGTTCCCTAGGTCCACCCACATTGCTGCAAGTGGCAATATTTCATTCTTCTTTATGGTTGAGTAATATTCCATTGTATATATGTACCACATCTTCTTTATCCATTCATCTGTTGATGGACACTTGGGTTGCTTCCATGCCTTGGCTGTTGTAAATAGTACACAGCCCTCATTCTCATACTTACCATATGGATCCTGGCTATGTCAGCAACCTAGTAGGTGCGGTTGTATTAATAGGCATGTTTTACTGTTATTGTTAGGAAAACTGTCACAGCCGAGGTGGTGCTGGTGATGACAGTGCAGGTGGTGGTGATAATGATGGTGACAGTGATGACAGAATGATGGAAGATACTGATGTTGGAAGAGCTACAGATGGGTCCAAGAGTGGGAGCTCTACCATCATGAACTTTTACTCAGTTTAGCAAAATTGTATCCTGATCCTAACTCCTCTTCCTACCTCCTCCTCCTTCCTTTTGCAATAAGGGAGGCCAAGTAAGCATAGAGGCATATTCCCCCAGATCTCCTAAACAAGGCCACAGAGCGGGTCACAGGAAGGAAAGACTCCGGCACTGAGCTGAGCTGGAAATGCCTAATTGTCGTTCCTTCCCTGCTCTGCCCCTGTTGCCTACAGCAGCTGATCAGGAAGGTATTAGATGCCTTCACTAGCTGTCACCAACACCTGCCTCCCGAATCCTGATCGGGGAGATGGTGTCACCAGGCCCTCCAGATAAAATATTTAGTGACACTTGCTTCCCAAAGAGGAAAGCGTGGCCTCTTCTCGGCATCAGGAATGCTTTGCGTGCTTCGCTGATAGGGCGAGCATCCCGGGGCAGCAGGTCCTGGTTGGAGACTTGGGGTGGGGGAGAGGGAAACTGGTAGGAGGACAGCCACTCGGCAAGTCTGGCTCTTGAGAATGCATGTGACACAGTGACTTCATGAACTAGACGGAGAGAGGAGAAGGGACAGGAAGGAGGCATCGTTGAGAAAACCCCTGAGGTTGACACTAGCAGAAAACTGGGGTTAGGAGGAAATGCTAGGTCTACAAAGTCATAGGCGTGTGTTCACTGGCTTCTACCAAAGTCCTTCTAAGACCGACCACGGAATGGATGGAGATCAAGAGCTGGGAATATTGAGAAATAAATTATTACTGATAAAGGCTAATGTATCTTGAACACTTATAACAGACCAGGCATTGTTCTAAGTGCTTTATATGTATTAAAGGACTTCATCATAATAATCCTATGAGGTAGATGCTAATCTCATTATATATAAATTGTGAGATAGCATCAGAGAATGGCTAAGTACCCTGACCAAGTTTACACTGCTATTATTGCCTCTGAATCCAAGCATCTAAGTTCAGAGCTCATGAGTCTAACCATTACACCACATTGCCTCTCGTCAGAGGTTCAGAGGTGGGTGCCCTTCCCCCTTACTCTAAATTCAGACAGGAGGCTTGATCCTTGCCAGCTGGGCCCTGCTTTGGAAGAGCTACCTGATAGCATCAGCCTTGCAATGGAAAGCCAGGGGCTCTCAACTTGCTGTTGAAGTCAGTTGTCTTTGTGAATTCCAAGGTGGAATGCAAGCCTCCCCTGCCACCCCTGCACCGCAAGAGACCACGTCTCCTCTTGACCCTGACGCACTAGTGCCTACTGCTCCCAAGTGGGTGATCTTTGAGTGCCACGGAATGAATCTGCGTGGCCGGTCACCAGGAGCAGTCTGTCCCAGGGTAGATGCTGATTGAGGGGTGAGAGGAAAATAGCCCAGTTATTGGTCTGTTGAGAACTCTGAACTTAACCAGCCTTACCCAGTAGGACAAAAGAACCTCAGCTGCCATTGCAGTCATAGACTCTAGAAGCTGAAGCAGACAAGTCTCAAGGTATCATTTTGTCTGAATGAAGAAATCTTAAGAACTGGTTAATTCTAACATCCTTGATTTTAAGATCAAGAAATAGGCTCAGGTCGATGCTAGACCGGTCTAAAGCTATACAACTCATGGGTGACATAGGCAGGATATGAATCCGGGGCTCGCCGAGTCCCTCACTCTTCCTCCTGCCCCATGACTCCATGCCTTCTAGCCACCAGGCCAATTTTGCCATTCATACTTCAACCCTCAGGATCCTGTACCTCCGCCGGGCTCCCTGCAGGCTGCAGAGAGGCTGTGTTGGGACTTGTGCAGTAGTGTGCTAGAGACGATCACCTTGGATCTATCCCCCTTCCTCTGACTCACGCTTCCCAGTCTGTGCCCCTTCACTGGGCCAGGGAGGGGGATCAAAGGTCTGCCCACAGTGTTCATTCCCATGGAAAGGAAGAATACGAGCAAAAAGAGAAGTCAGGAGGTCTGGCGGGATTCCTGAAGTGCAGTCTCCTGGGGAGGCTTCAGTGATAATAATAACTCCATAAGTTAAGCATTCACTGAGTGCCAGCTCCCATGCTAAGAGGTTTCCCCGCGTTATCTCATTTACTCTGATGACAACTCGAGGGGCTGGTGCTGTAATTATCCCATCCTACCAGAAAAGAGGGATGAGACTGGACTTGCCCAAGGTCCCAAATTTCTTCCCCAATTCTGCCTAACAACAAAAGCCACTCACTGTTTATTCAAACTGTGTCTCTGGAGGATATCGGGCAGGGAGGTGAGATAGTTGATCTTAACCTCACAATCGTGTCCTTTGGTGTCACCTCTTCTACTGGGACCTTTTCCCTCTGTGCATGTACGTTCTGGGGGAGGTGGGGTGCACTGCCCACACACTCGATGCCAGGGTCTCACAGAGCACTGTCTAAAAGGCACAGCCCAAGCGCATCGTGTGGTGATTAGAATCCTCACGGCTCCTCGGGGACACAGAGCCCTCCACCTGTAGTCAAAGGAGCTCTCCTAGCCAGAGACAGGGGCACGCACAGCCCAGCCTCCTGCCGTTCCCTGTCCAGCTGGAGAATGTGAGGATTCTGTTATTTCCTTTCCACAGCTCCTCTTGAGGAATTCACGTCCTGCTACTGGCCCCAGGACATAGCTAAAAATAACCTCCAAACCGAAAGCTCTGTCTGTCGGGAGGCTTTACCGGTGAGCACGTGGGGCCGGAAGGGCTGTGTCAGAGTCTCTGAGGTCAGCCTGGGCCTCATGCCGCTGTCGCCTCCCTCTTTCCAAGGAAGCCCGGGACCTGATGAGTCACACCAGAACAACACCCCGGTGAGGCCCGGTTGGAGGAGAGCCGTCAGGTGGGGCCTCCCTCTGGCACCATGATGGCTGTCAGGCGTGGGAGGCACAGTTGAGGAGGACGAGGGAGAGTTTCTAAAGACACAGAGCAAAAGCCATGTGGATCCTGCAGATGGCATCTGTTTTAATTCCAACCCAGTCTAGCCAGGTTGGGGGCGAAGGGACACAGGACTCTCCTAAGCCGCCTTGGAGCACATTCTTAATCCTTGGCTTGAGTGTTTCCACTCTTGCTGCCTCATCGCCCAGATTTCTGTCTGGACTTGTCCAAGGAAGTTGTCAGACACTCCATCCAGCTGGAGAAAAGATCCCTCTGCTAGACAGCCTGCTGCCACCGCTGTCCCTCCCTCTCCATAGAAGTCAGGAGCAGCGCTGGCAGAGTGATGGGATCTGCCTAGGAGTCTAGAGAAGCTCTCGCAGGAACACCACCTTGCCCCTCTGGGCAGCTTCCTTAGAATAAGGAGGAAAAGCTGTGCAGCCTGGGGCTTGGGAGGGCAGAGAGGGAGGAAAGAAGTCGGGGCAGGGGACTGATGACGCTGGGGCAGGCAGCCTGAGGTCGGCCACACGGAGCCTTAAACAATCACAAGGCCCCAGCAGTGGCTACAATGAGCCTGACCTTCAACTTGCCTCCCTTTGCTCCTCTCCACATCTCCCAAACCCGGAACCCTTGCCCAGGTGGCTGAGACTCGACTCAGCCAGCCAGTCCCCGTGAGTAAGGAGGCCAACTCCCCCTGTGCTCCACCTGCAGAGAAGCAGAAGTGGAAGCAATTTCCCCAGGACCTGGCACCCCACTTACTGGGGAGGCAGGTGGCTGATGCCCTCCTGTCCCAAGGAGGAGGGGTGGGGGGTTGTCCGCCCTTCTCCCTGGGGCTCTGCAGGCTCCTGAACAGCACCTGTGGGGGATCCCAGTCCCACCTCACACTCCGAGCGAGTTTTAACCGCTAATGATCAGGGATTCTTCTTTCTAGAGAGGACGAGGTCAAGGGTCAGCGAGAGGCACTGTGATTCAGGATGACCAGCTCTCCTCCTTCCCTACAGGGGACAGAGCATGAAAGGAAGGAAGCCAGCAGTGTGAGGGGCTGGAAGTCTGAAATAAGAAGGAATTTTATTTGTGATATCAGACTCGGAATAGCTGCCTGGGAGAGCCTGGGAGAGGGCCTTGCTAACCAGCTTTCACAAGACAGGAGAGATTTCCACTGGACTGGGAGAGAACAGGAGGACAGACCCAGCGACTGGGTGGGGAAGTCTGGCTTTAGTTCCGACACCAGGATCAACTGGCTGGGTGAACTCAGCCGTTTAACCTCTCTGAGAGATAAAAACGATATCTGAAGAGGACAGAAATAGAGATGCTTTGTAAAGTTATTAAAAAAAAATGCATTTTACAGCGTAAAGGCTGGAGACCAAAATAGATAATAGGATTCCCTGAACATCCCGAAGAGGGAGAAAGTATGTTAAAAATAGAAAAACTGGAATACAGAAGGAAGAGCCTCACAGAGCTAGTCGGCACTGGGACCTGGGTCAAGCAGTCCTGTTCACTCCTCCAGGGATTTATTTTCCATCTGACCCCTCTGCCTTGTGTTTTCCAGAACCATGTAAGGGCCAAGCCAGGAAGGCGGAGTACGCGAGCGCTCACAGGCTCTGTCTCCTGGTCCCCGCCTGGCTCAGAATGGAACGGAGGAGGCCCTGGCCGCGGGCTGCAGAGGTGGACGGCTGGCCTGTGGTCCTGCTCTCCGCCGTCTGCGTGCTGCTGGCACCCCCGGCGGCCGGCATGCCCCAGTTCAGCACCTTCCACTCCGAGAACCGGGACTGGACCTTCAACCATTTGACGGTGCACCGCGGGACGGGGGCAGTGTACGTGGGGGCCATCAACCGCGTGTACAAGCTGACGGGCAACCTGACCATCCAGGTGGCTCACAAGACGGGGCCGGAGGAGGACAACAAGTCCTGCTACCCGCCGCTCATCGTTCAGCCCTGCAGCGAGGTGCTCACGCTTACCAACAACGTCAACAAGCTGCTCATCATCGACTACTCCGAGAACCGGCTGCTGGCCTGCGGCAGCCTGTACCAAGGGGTCTGCAAGCTGCTGCGGCTGGACGACCTCTTCATCCTGGTGGAGCCGTCCCACAAGAAGGAGCACTACCTGTCCAGCGTCAACAAGACCGGGACGATGTACGGGGTGATCGTGCGCTCCGAGGGCGAGGACGGCAAGCTCTTCATCGGCACTGCTGTGGACGGCAAGCAGGACTATTTTCCCACCCTGTCCAGCCGCAAGCTGCCCCGCGACCCCGAGTCCTCCGCCATGCTCGACTACGAGCTCCACAGCGACTTCGTCTCCTCACTCATCAAGATCCCTTCCGACACCCTGGCCCTGGTCGCCCACTTTGACATCTTCTACATCTACGGCTTCGCCAGCGGGGGCTTCGTCTACTTCCTCACCGTCCAGCCTGAGACCCCCGAGGGCGTGGCCATCAACTCGGCCGGAGACCTCTTCTACACCTCGCGCATCGTGAGGCTCTGCAAGGACGACCCCAAGTTCCACTCCTACGTGTCCCTGCCCTTCGGCTGCACGCGGGCCGGGGTGGAATATCGCCTCCTGCAGGCTGCTTACCTCGCCAAGCCCGGGGACTCGCTGGCCCAGGCCTTCAACATCAGCGGCCAGGACGACGTGCTCTTCGCCATCTTCTCCAAAGGGCAGAAGCAGTATCACCACCCGCCGGATGACTCCGCCCTCTGTGCCTTCCCCATCCGGGCCATCAACTTGCAGATCAAAGAGCGCTTGCAGTCCTGCTACCAGGGCGAGGGCAACCTAGAGCTCAACTGGCTGCTGGGGAAGGACGTGCAGTGCACCAAGGCGGTAAGGAGGGCCCACCTGCTCTACCCCTGATGCGGCATCTGGCATTGCACACCCCTTTGCACACCCTGCCCGCAGACCACCACGGCCTGAAATGAGAGAGGTGCTCAGGCTCACGTTACCAGGTGGTCCCCATAATACAGTCTGATGATACCAGACACTTGAGGCATGTTTGTTGATCCGCGGAGTCATTCCCAATGTATAATCAAGGGCCTCTACACCACCAGCCACTGTTGTAAGCACCACGGGCTTCAGAGGTGAACCATACGACACAGCTACTTGCCCTCATGGAGCTTTCATTAGTGAGGCAAGACAAATTAATACATAAAATATGTAGTCTCTCAAATGGTGACAACTGCTGTAGGGAAAAATAAAGCCCAGAAGCGGGGAGAGGCAGTACCCACGAGGATTGGTTCATTGAGAAAGCAGCATTTGAGCAAAGAATGAGGAAAGTAAGCTATGCAGGTATCTGGGAAAGCATTCCAGAGAGAGGGAGGGAGTAGCTCTTGCAGAGAATGCAGGGCATGCCTGGAGAGTGTGAAGAGCGAGGAGGCCACTACAGCTGGACCCGAGCATGTGGCAGAAAGAGTGGTTGGAGATGAGCCAGTCAGAGGTAACACACACCAGATCCTGTACATACAGGGCCCTGTAGGCCACAGTACAGCCAAGTGAAGGGGTAAAGTAGGCAGGTAGATATGTAAGCTGGAGGAGCGAGAAAAGAGTTGAGCTTGACTGATAATTTGAAAACTGGGGAAAAAGGAGAAGAAAGGGAGCTTGGGGTCCAGACCTGAGGATGGCAGAGACAAGAAAGTCAGTGGAAAGCACTGTCCTGTCAGAGGGTCAAGATGCTGCCATCTAGGTGGTTACCATGATCTACCCATTAGTCCGTCCATCCATCACTCCATCCATCTACCCATCCCTCTATCCATCCATTCATCCCTCCCTCCAGCCATCCACTTAACAAGAAGGTATTGAAGATCTCCCAAGTGCCCAGCTGGGGATGCAAACATAAAAAGACATGATCACAACTTTCAGATATCTCGTAATCTAATGGGAGAAAGAGTGAAAGAAAAAATAGCTGGCAGTGTAATATAGTACCTAAGAGTTTGGGATTCAGAGTTCAAATTCTATCTGTGAGACTTCCTGGCTTCAGGAGTAACTCAATATCTCTCCATTATCGTCTGTGAAATGGGAATCATAATGCCTACCGCGTGGGATGACCGGATACTATGTGGCAAGATTAACACCGTGCCTGGCGTGTTAGGTTGAGCATTATTAGTTAGCTGTTATGCATGTGACAAGTGCTAAGATAGATTTCTGTGCAGAGTGCTGTGGACACTGGATCGGCAGCCTGGGGAACAATCTGAGACCAAGTGACCCGTACGGCTGCCTTCTGCGCACCCTAAATGGAGGGTGTCTGCTACTGGGACCAAAAACCTCTTCTTAAAGCAAAAAACAAGTCATGCCTAGGGTATGCTTCTGTTCCTACCGTCAGTCTCTTGGTACAATAGGATAGTAGTTAAGGCCATAGGCTTGGAATTCCAACAGATTTGTATTTAAAAATCAGTCCTACCATTTAAAACTGTGTGACTTTAGGCAAGTTATGTACCTGATCTGAGCTGTATTTTTTTTCATTTTTAAAATAGAAATAATAGTAGTCTCTTTTTATGGTTATTATGAAGATCAAATGGAGCAAGTATGTATGAGCACAATACCTGGCCCATAATAAGCATGCAATAAAGGACAGCTATAATTATTAATATTAATTATTAAAGAACCAGTTATATGCTATTATTTTACCTTTATAAAATGAGGAGGTTGAGCTAGATATTCTCCAAAGTTCTTTACAGTCCTGAAATTCTATAACCTATGGCCCCAACCAATCAAGACAAGTGGAGAGGAAATGCAAGGGTTAACCCCTTGCAGAGTCCAGCCTGGTTCCCACTGCCCAGAGGGGGCCCTTGTCAGAAGGAAACTGCTGATTCCTGCCTGCTGCTGAGCCAGAGGGAAGAGGAAGAGCCGACACCCTTGTGGGGCTCCATTGGCTCGCAGAGAGACAAGCTCGGGCTAGTAACCACAGAGCAACAGAGGCACTGGGAGAGAGGTGACAGCAGGTGGGATCAGGACCTCAGAGAGAACAGCCCCTCACTCACCACCCCCTCCCTTCATCATCACTCTTCGGAAGCGGCCTTGATAGTGGAGGTGGAGGTTGGGCTGCAACAGGAGGGGCCCCTTAAAATCCTTATAATCTAAGGAGTCCCAGATCTGGGGACTCAGAGACATTTTGGTGGCCTCAGAGGGCGTTAAGGAGGAGTGAGGGTAGCTGACGTCCCGGGGCTTAATTTTAACGTGATCTCTGGACTAACATGGAGCTCTCAGATGAAGGATTTGAGCTTTGTTACCAGAAGAGAAATGAGGAAGGGGAGCGTCACCCATTGAACAACAGCTATTGTCCTAAAGGCTGTGCTGGGTAATTTAAGGGTTACCTCACTTGATCCTCAATATGACCCTATAAAGCAAGGATTATCATCCCCCATTTGACAGATGGAAAAACAAAGACACAAAAACTAAGTACATTGGTTGCACCCATACAACCATAAATGACACAGCAGGGATTTGAATTCAGTTTAGCCCATATGACCTCTGAGTCCAAACTCTTTGCATTTAGCCGTGCTGCTTCTAAGGAAAGCCATACACCAGGCTCTCCCTTTCAGAGCAAAAGTAAAGGGGCAGCAGGTGTTTGGGAATATCTGACAATTTAGAGACGAGAAAAGGAAATGCCAGCCAATCCCAGGGGCTTAGGCTCAGAACAAACCATTTCCGTCACAGTCTGGCGATTCTAGAGTCAGGAGGGATGTAGAGAAATTCAAAATCACTGGCAAGTTTTTGGCTTCTGTCATCATTTCTCAGAAGCTGGCTTAGGTTATGCCTGAGCCCAGGCTCTGCAACCTTAGCGGTCCCTGGAGAGAGTGGGAAAGAAACTGAAGCCATGAAATCAAGAACTTTCAGAGCTAAAAGGCAGCTTGACGATTACCTGGTCTAATCCTTTCCCTTTACAGATGAGAGCATTCAGACTCAAAGTGGGTATGTGGTATATCAAGATAACATAGCTGGCTAGTGGTAGAGACAGGACTACAATCTAGATTTCCTGATTCTTTATCAGGACACTTGTGCCTCTGGTGTAGGGATGAGAAAGAGAAGTAGAAAATGTAAAAAGTGGTAGCTGATTCCTCTGACCTACCTTTCTAGGGAGCCTGAAATTTCCATCATTGGCTCCAGGGATGTGCTGGTGAATCTTAAATGGATGGCTATATGCAGGCAATGGTAGTAGTAGGGAAGGGATTGGGGTGGGAGGATCTTGATTAGAAGCATTTGCCAATTTCCATGGTGTAAACACTCCCACCAAGGATAATTTCAAGCCACCAGTGTGATGTCACTGAATGCAGAGATAGATTTACAGGCATTCCTCATAAGCTGGCTCTACTATACCATTGCTTCACTCCCTTCCTGAGAAGCTTATCCCTTCTGCCGTGTGGAGCGCCATATAATCCAGAGTTCAAGGTCATCCTTAACCCAAAAGTTAGTTTTCTTTCCTAAAGAATAAACACACACACACACACACACACACAAGGGTAGCACCACCACTCAGTTGTAGGAGCAGTAGCTCTCTACAAAACGCCGAGGAATCACAAGACATGAGCCTCTGTTCTCTTTGGATTTGAACAGGGAATGAAAGAGAAGTCCCTGGTTTACCAAAAAAAATCCCATTTCGCTTATAAATCAGTTCTTCCAAGGAAATGAAGCTGTCAGGGAATGACACACCAGCCCGCTTTTTCCTGGTGTGGGTGAGAGGAGAAGGGTGATGGGAACAGGTCTCTCCGTGATGCTTTCTGTGCTTCCCATGACCGTCACTTCCTTCCTCCTCGAGGATGCCTTTCCAGACCCAGGAGGAACAGCTGCCACAGGGCTCAGGGCTCTTTCTGGCCCAGAGTCTGCAACCTTTGCCCACAGGATTCCCTGTTGTGCAATCAACTGGGATGTTTCGGAGGATCCATCCTAGCCCAGCCCCAGGCTAGACAGTGTGCAGAGAATGCAGTCCCCTCGCAGCCCCTGTCCTCAGGAAGCATGCAGTCTTTTTTTTTTAACTGAATGAGATCTTAGAAATCATCAATTTAACAGTCCCCAAAGAGGCTGTTACTGATCAAAGTTCACATAGAAGAAGAGCAGAGACTGGAATTCTTTCTGTCCAGCTATTTTTCCACTTGCTCAAGGTGCAATGTCCTTTCAAGATGTCCTAGTCTCTTCTGAGAGAGAAGAGACTTTAATTTTTAAAAAAAAAATTTATTCAATGACAGATATTCTTTATACAAGCATACCTCCACTCCCTGCAAAAGGCTGCTAACAAGAAGGCCATCTCCCCCAGAATCTACCCAAACATCGTTGAAGGCCTCTAACGGACAGTGATGAGAATCGTTGTACAACTTAACGAATCTCTTTGCACGTGTTATTTCCTTTTCTCCCCAGTGATTCTCTCACAAAGGTGGGCAGGTAGTGTGACACCTGAAGAAGCTGAGATTCATGTAGATGAAGTGACTTTTCCAAAGTATAAGGCACTGTTCAATGTTAAGATAACCCTTTTTAATGTATCCCCAGTGTGGGATGTGGTGAATAATGGAATGACTGAAAATTCCTTATGCCCAAAGGCAGGCCTTTGCAGTACAGGAAACAAATAAGGAACGCCACCAGGCTGGTAGGAATCCTGTGATATTGCCTCTAGACTGGATCTCCACTGTCTAAATAGAAAGACCGCCACAAATGGCATGGTCCACAGGGACACGTAAATGACCAGGAAATGAGTTTGAGCAATCAGCTTTTCAAAGTGTCACTGGCTGTCTTGGCAGAAAAGTGAGTGGGTGATAGCAGGTGAGGGAGAAGAAAGCTGTCTGGTTTCACAGGAGTCAGTGCGGGGTTCATGGGTCAGCCGTGAGATGTTTGTGTGTGCAGTATGTGTCAGGCCCCTGAACTCCATGCCTGAATTTCTCTGAGGCCTGGTGTCCTGGGGCTGGTGGCCACGGTGGGTGGGCTGGTGTGGATCAACTCGGCCCTGCCTCCGCTGCTACTCACCCCAGGTCCCTCCCCTTCTCTCCAGCCGGTGCCCATCGATGACAACTTCTGTGGACTGGACATCAACCAGCCACTTGGAGGCTCAATTCCAGTGGAGGGCCTGACCCTGTACACCACCAGCCGGGACCGCATGACTTCGGTGGCGTCCTATGTTTACAATGGCTACAGCGTGGTGTTTGTGGGTACAAAGAGCGGCAAGCTGAAAAAGGTAAGAGTCCGTGAGCCTGGACACCCCGATGCTGTTCAGCGCCTCGGCTGAGAGCCTCTTCTGGAAGGTTGCTGTTGATGGAGATTTAACTAGAGGCAACTCAGTTTTCTTGGGGCAGGAACAGATAGAGTGGGGAGGGTTGGTAGGGGTTAATTTGTGCCTTATCTTCTAGCTGCTTCCTCTACCCACTGGTCAGTGAGTGTCTTGGTAATGTAAACATATTTCAATATTGACCAAACTCCAAGGAATTAGGAAGGTGCATCTGTCTAGAGGAGAAAAAAAAAAAATCTCCTAATCAAGTAGAACTGATTTTTTGATTATCTATATTATGGATCATCCACATCACAAATCCCTCCCCACAGTCTATAGAGGTGATTGTACTGATCAAAAGTCTTTGTTGAGTCCAGAGCAGCTGCTTGAAGCACATTATGGGTCTCACTTCTCAGCCGATGGTGGTGCCTCTCTGGGATGGTATATGGTGCCTGGATAAGGGACTGTTCTCCTGTCTTTCCTCTTCCTGCAATTGCAGTCTCTTCCCCACCCCTCCTCCCTCACCCCCAAGACCTGAGCTGACAGGAGGAAGTAGGCATCTTATCCTGTGCCTGCTCTGAGCACCTCTGCCCATGGGAGGGCACGGGCCGTCTGGGGCTGGCGGCACGGGAAGCCTCCTGCACGGCGGGCTGAAGCCGGAAGCTTGTACCTGCTTGTCTAGCGCTTAAGGTGTAGAGACGGAGCACAGTCTGGTTTATTATGTGGAATTACAGCAGCCACGTTCTTTCCAGTCCCTGCTAATCCCTTTTTCCCAAGCTCACCCTCCTGCCACCTTTCCCCAGTCCCAGCACCTGTGGATCAAGACACAGGCCAGACCTCACCGCATCTCACCCTTTGATGTTGACGTCAGCCCTGTGGCTCTTTCCTCCTAATCCAGTTAGAGCCTCAGGAGAGATGTTGTTTGGGAATGTAGAAGGAGGGTGGCAGGGAGGGAGCCTGAGGAAGAATTTCCGTGTTCTGCTTGTTCTGAGTTGCTGCCAAAGGAGGTGAGAAAAACTGGTCTGGGTTGATGTGGAGACGCCTTCTTTCTCAGGATGCCAAAGCCCTTTAACCCTTTCCTCACTCTGTGGAGAGGTGCCCACCTGTACCTGTCCTGTGCCCTCCACTTGGCTGGGACTGTGGGCCCTGGCTTGGTTTCAGGTACGGGAGAGTGAGGATGCGCGTGGTCCCGGCGTTTGCTTTCCCCAGAAGTGGAGAGGGAAGGAGTTGACCTGAGATTCCACTAAGATTTAAAAGTGGTGTACTCTAGAAAAGAGTCTGAAATAGGAGATATATATATATATACGTATATGTATATCTTGAATCACTTTGCTGTACACCTGAAACTGACGCAACACTGTAAATCGACTCTACTTCAATTTTTAAAAAGTGGTGTATTCAGGGCTTCCCTGGTGGCGCAGTGGTTGAGAGTCCGCCTGCTGATGCAGGGGACAGGGGTTCGTGCCCCGGTCCGGGAAGATCCCACATGCCGCGGAGCGGCTGGGCCCGTGAGCCATGGCCGCTGGGCCTGCGCGTCCGGAGCCTGTGCTCTGCGGCGGGAGAGGCCACAACAGTGAGGCTGGCGTACCGCAAAAAAAAAAAAAAAAGTGGTATATTCTATCAAGACAGAGTTCAATTTGGACCCCTGAGGCTGGCTACTTTCCTGCAGGGTTATCTATACAGCTGGGTAGATTGTGACTTGCCCAGGGACTTTGGGCCGAGGTGCCTATGGGAGTTGAAATCCAATCTGAACTCTCCTTGTCAAGCCATACACCCTAGGGTATAAACGTACCCCCAGAGGAGCTCCTGGAGCTGACTCATCTGCCCATAAATACCACCTGTTTCTCAGTTGCACAAAGGCTCTTAAGAGGCCAGCAGGAGCCACAGCTAAGCTAGTCCTCAGCATTTTCTCCTCTCCTTCCTGCACCTTCAGTCACTGTTCTGGATCATTCCTGTGATTCTGTCTCCTTTATTCTCTTGAAAGTTCTGTTAAAGGCAGGGGTCATGCCTTGTTCATATTTATTTCCTTCTTTCTGCCTCATCCTTTCACCAAGTGTTCCCACCTGGGATGGGCCTCAAAACTGTCTCGAAAAAGAAAACCATTCTCTAAGGAACCTTAGAGACCATCTAGCCCAATACTAGTGTTATTTGGCAGGAAAATTGAGGCCCAGAGAAGAAAAGTGACTCGTCCAAGCTTAGAGATGAAGACAAGTTGCCTCTTGTCCTGACATCCAAGTTGACACCTGTTTTACTTAAAGAAGCAACCACGGAGCCCCGGGGGTGGAGGCTGAGAACAGCCTTCGGGTTCAGGCTTGCTACAGGGTTCAGCCAGGGCCTAGGGCCTCCATTCTCTTCAGCCCTGGATCTGAGTTAGGGAATTAATGTTTGCCAAATGGGTGGACGAGGACTGAATAAAGGAAGAACCACCCAGCCAGGCTCAAAGGGCCCTGGGCTGACCTTCCCATATCTCTCTTTTCAAGCCATACTCTCAAGGTAGCCAAGTTCTCCTAGCCCCGTTGGAACCCCAGCAGACAAGTTGCTAGGGAGGCAAGTCAGAGGATTCAAGGGTGAGGCTGGGGCACGGCTGCCCACAGCTTGTTCCGACCTGCAGTTGTCTGTTCCTTCTCACTCTTCACTTCGATGTTCTTTAGTTGTTTCTATGAGCTCATAATACCCCTCCTTCTCCTCTGGGCGACTCACCCTTCCTTTCCACCCACACGCCTTTGAGGCACCTGATACTAAAGTCGGGCTCCCACTGGCCTCCCATTTACCCAGAGAAACGGCCCATGAGGAATTTATGGAATGTCCCCAGGAAACTCTGCCATGGTCCAGGCCGCATAGCTCTTTCAACACAGGAAGGAAAAAAAAAAAACAACAACTAGCCAAGAGTTTGGAGAGGGGAGGGAAGCAGGGTGCGTCATGACCACTCACTTCTTCCCTGCCTAACCAGGTTTCTGTCAGACTGTGCGGCCTCCGTCCATGGCAGCCCATAGGACAGGATGTCCCCGAGTGGGGACGATTAGAGGAAGCAGAGACTGCCTAGAAGTGGCAGGACCACGAGGTGTTGTTCTGTGCTGTGTCACATACTTGCTCATACCTGCCCTCTGCTCTCCAGGCAGAGAGGAGTGCAGACGAGGCCACCGCCTTCTGAGCCACAAACATGCAGAGGGAACAGGCAGAATAAGGACGAGACCTCAGAACCAAGAGGGGTAACACTTGCCTAGACTAAGGTCCAGTGCATCAGAGGTGATAAGAAGACAGGCCAGGATTCACCACAGGGATGGGACAATTCCAGAGAAATCAGCTGCCACAGTGTGATTAACCCAGAGGGCTTCATGGAGGAGGAGGCTTACTAGGATCTGCTCTGAGACTGAATGAGACAGACAAAGTGATGAGTTGGGGATGGGAGAGAAGGGCCCTCTAGACCTTGGGTGCCGCACTGAGAAGACGCAAAGCACGTGCCAGCAAGGTCTGGAGCGCACGGAAGGGCTTGGAGGACTTGGCGAAGTGGAAGCCAAGGCGTAGAGTACTGTGAGGCTCAAGCCCTAGAGGATCAAGTGAAAAGGATCTTGGGACTTTCGCTGACCTTGTGAACCAACGGTGTGATCCACTGGTGGCAAAGTTAATTAGTCTTCACCACACTAACAGAAGGTCATGAAAAGTGGAGACTCCACTTCTCACGGGAGATAACATTGTAAGAGGGCTTAAGCCAACCAAAGAGCCAGGTCAACAAGGCCTGCAAGGATGTGGGAGCCATGCTGTACGGAGAATACTTTTAAAAGGATGTTAACCCAAGGGAAGAAGTGGAAGGGAGGAGACGAAACAGCTTTCTTCACAGACTGTGATTTACTGAGCACTTATTATGTGTCAGGTGATATTCTAAGAGCTTGATATCTACTAACTAATCTTTATACAACTCGATGGGGCAGGTGCTCTTGTCACCTCCATTTTGCTGATGAGGAAATAGAGGCCAGAAAAGGTAAAGAAATGCGTCCAAGAGCCACATGGCAAGTAAATGGCAGAGCCAGGGTTTGAACCTCGATCGTCTGGTTTCACAATCATGCTTCTCCACTAAGCTGTGCAAGATGAATTAAACTTATCCAGTGTGGCCCCAGAGGGCAGAAGAGGGCCAACAGGTAGGAGTTCTGGTAAAATAGTTTTCCACTTAATAGGAGGAAGAAGCTTCTTGCAGCCAAACTGTCCCATAATGGAAAGAGTTGACTCAGGAGGGAATGAGCTCCCAGTCAGTGGAAATACTGAGGCAGAGACTGGGTGGTCACCGATCAGGGAAGCTGTGGAGAGGCACCTGCACCAAGCACATGACCTTCCCACTTATGCCGCCCCTATTTCTCTGACTCCCTCAGTAGGGGTGGGAGATAAGGGAGGGCAGAGAAGGGGAGCAGAGCGGGGAAGGCCAAGGCACCCTGGGGGTGGGCTTTGAAGTCACAGCTGGGTTCACACTGGCCCTGGGTGTGTAGCAGAAAGCCCCTGAGGGTCAGCGGGGAGGTGCTTGGCCCAGACAGGGCAAGGCAGGACCCGGAGGATGAGGGCAGGCAGGCCTGGGGCAAGAGGCAGGGGAGGGAAAGCAGGGCCTCCTGGGGCTGGGCACGGCTGACTGTGCCGACATCCCTCCTGGCCAAGGGCAGGCGGTGGGAGTCCACCTAAGAGATGCCCGGAGCTAATACCAAAGCACACGAGGAAGAGTAGTGGCAACAGGGACTACAGACTCATTTAACACGACTTCCCAGGTTGAAGGGAGGGGTCCAGGAGACAGGTCGTGGGGCCCGAGCTGAGAGGGCAGAAGACGCTGGGACCGGGAAGCAGGACTCTCTAGGGTTTGGGACAAAGTCCCATTGGTTCCTCCCCTCCATTTGCAGCTGCTAAAACGTCTGCCTCAGCCCTGGCTTCCCATTTCTTCAGGCCTCCTCTGGCCCCTCGACCCCAGGGCCTCACAGCAGCAGGAGGTGCTGGCTCGCTGTTCTCTCCCGCAACCCTGCCACCGGAAGCCTCTCCTGATGCTCGAGGCTTGGTGGCATGTCCCTCACCTCGCCCCTTCCAGCACTGTGACTAGCACCCTCCTCAGACCCCCTGCCGCTTTGCTCCGATAGCATCTGGTGCGGGAGCAGCTGCCGAATAAGGTGTCCACTTCTCTTGAGACTCACAGGTCCTGGAGGACAGGGGCCCTCTTTTCCACATATGTCACCCATCCCCACAGCCAGATCCAGTGTCTCTCACACATCAGTTGCTCATGAAATTTATCTCAAATGTACCTCCTCCAGGCCAGAGACCTACTTGCACGCGTTGGAAGAGAACCAGACACCAAGAGTGACTCCTGTTGACGTGGCTGGTTTGCAAAGGAAGGAAGTTAGGATGTGGTGGATAGGTCTGCAGGGGAGGGGGAGGGTTGGAGGGTGGCCGTGGGATGAGGGGTCTAGGAAACAAGAGAACTGCTGGGACAGGAAAAGAGCCTGTTTTCTGGTTAACAGTGTTTGGAAGAGGGTGGGGTAGTGCTCTCAGCAATGCTGACCAAGCTGGGAGGAGGGAGCCGCGTTTACACTGTTGCCCGTAGATCCCAGGAGAGCATGGCCAGCTATCTGCCTCACCTGCATCAGAGGCAGTTTTGCCGAGAGGCAGGTACAGAGGCCCAGGCAACCCCTTCCCTGCCACCCCCGCCAGGAGTATCGGACTCCTGGACATTTTTGCAAATCCACAGAGACTTAGCCTTTTCAAGGTCTGGGGAGGGCCGGGGCCTCTTTTGCCACCACCTTCTTTCCCATTAGCTAAGGCAGCCACCAAAATGCCTGTGAAATGCTTGAGGAAAATCCTTTCTGCCTTTCCCTATGGGACATACCAACCCAAGGTCTCCAGTCCGCAGCCCACAGGAAACCCTGCCGACGTCCCTTCCCATTCTTATTCTTCTCTTTGTAAGCTCACAAACGAATTACTGAGCCAGGCCAGGAAAACTGTGAGCCTCTCGCAGTAGCAGCTTAGGCGCTGGAAAGAATCCATTGGGAGCACCAAAGTATTAACTCTCCCAGGCCCTGGGGTTATTGCTCAGTTACTTGATAACACTGATTATTTATGAGATATCTTTCCACGGTCCTTTCCATCCTCCACAAATACTTCAGCTAAGTATGGCGATGGTTCCCTGCATCTCCACTCCATTTTACAGATGTGGAAAACTGAGCCACCGGGATGTTAAATGAAATATCTTGTCCAAGGTTACATGGCCAATCCATTGGCAAAATTGACATTGGCATTTATACTTCCTCCCAAAACATGCACGGAAGTTCCTAACCTGCTACTTGGCTCCCTTGTGGGGTGGAGTTGTCTTGGCGGACGGAAAGCCAAGTTGGATGAAAAGCTGAGAAACATACCTTTCTCGCTGTGCCAACACCACTGAACAATAGCCACTCATTCCTCGGAGTGGAAATGATTCACTCGTCTCTCATTGTGAACCTTGGATTGAGTAAACAGCCAGGGCTGTGGGTCTCATTCTAGGAGACCTAGCGGATTTCTTGGGACCTGTGACCGCTGAGCTAATGCTCTGTGTCCCTGACGCATCTCAGCAGCTCTGGGGCCTGGGGTAGTGGGCAGCAGATGCCCTCTCCCCCTGCCCCAGAGCCTGTGCAGAGGAGGTGGGCTGGTGGCTCAGAACTCACCACCACATCCCTAGTAATGACTTTGGCTCCCTGCCCAGGCTCCTGCCGCCAAACTCGCTGTTTGTTTTGTTGTTTTATAGGCCTCTCGGGTCCCAAGAACTGGTCTTCTGGAACCTGGGAAAGGCAGCATTTGGCTGGCACAGGGAAGGGGGCATATTTACAGAATCCTTCCAAACCTCCTCCCCTGACCACCACATCCCCCTGCTCGACCATGACAGGTGGAGAGAGAGGGTGTGGGTTTCTATCCAGAGCCCCAGCTGACCCCAAGGAAGAGCCCCTGATCTCCCAGAGTCATTCTGAAAGGGAGAAACTAAAGATGCATTTATTTTTTGCACTTTTTGTGAGGCTCCTGTGTGCTTCAATCTTGGATAATCCCGGTGTGAGGAGTCAGGCTGTGTGCTCAGCGTGGTGCTTTGCACTCCAAGAGGGAGCCCTTTGGAGCTCGGGGCTTTATCTCGGGGCAGGTGAAGCACAGGCGAAATGATTCAAGCTCACAGAATCCAGGTGACCCAAATAGGCTCTGTAGAATGTTTAAGAAGCCAAGGTGCTAATGTTTACAGAGCGGTCATCTTTAGGAAAATACAGACCACATAGATACACATCCTTTTAGGTCATTGAGCCTTGCCTGCTTGTGGGTACAGAGCATGGACATATATCTTGAGGTTGGACAGGACCTCCAAAGACCAGCTGGTGCTGTCCTCTTGTCTTCAGGTAGGAACCTATTTGCATAACAGAGAGCATATGCGCTTACAGGATGCAGTTCTGACTCCAGTCTATTAGCTGTGTGACCTCTGAGCTTCAGTTTCCTCATGTGTAAAATGAAGACAATTATAATACCTGCCGCATGAGATTGTAATGAGGATTAAATGAAATCATTCATTCTTCAACGAAAATGTACTGAATACCTACTATGCGCCATTTGCTTGGTATACAGTAGTAAACAAAACTGTCAACATCGCCTGCCCTAGTGAAGATTATACCTTAATGTGGAAAGAAAATAATGAGAACGCACAATATACAGTATATTTAGAAGATAATAAGTGCTAATGAAAAAAATAGAGCATAATGAAATCATTTATGTAAAGTGGGGTGCTGAGCTTATATGCATTTAAATATCACTACTATTGTTACTTAACTTGTGAGCCTCAATTTTTTTCTTCTGTAGAGCGGGTAGTAATAAACGCTTTGCATAGTTGTTGGAAGGACTAAGTGAAATCATGTATGAAAAGTTCTTACTATGGTGCTTGGCAACAAAAGTGCTTTCCATTATTATTACCAACATCTTGGAGGCTTCCCCCGAAGCCCGCTTCTTCTCTGGCTCCCTGGGGGAGTGGAGCTGTCAGATCAGCCTCTTTTTTAGTGACATGTTTGCAAGGTCAGATGGAGGAAGAGAATCCTGCCCCTTGCCCCCAGCCCTGTGTCATGGGAAAAAAAATACTTGGAAGGCTAGACCAGCTGGGCCGAACTAATCTAATCCTGCTGGACACCGGCATCCAGCTGCATTAGTCACCAGTGAGAGCTTTCCGAGTCCCATATCACCAAACAATATGTACTGACCCCTCCTCAGGGCCGGGCTGGGGGAAGTGGCGGTTCGGCTCTTATGGCTTTGCAGAATTAACTAAAACGGGGCCAGTCTCTGCCCTTTGCATGTTCCCAAGCCAACCATGATATCCTAGGGCTACACAACTCCACCTTCAATGAACTGTGTGATCTTGGGCAGACCTTAGTGTCATCAGCTGGTCCACTGATGCTACCTTGCAAGATTGCTCTGCATGTCAGACTTGGGGGATATGAAGAACCTAATATAGAGCCCAGCGTGTAGCAGGTGCTTAATAAATGGTAGCTATTCCTGCTATTACCATAATTGCTGTAAGTGTGACTCTACTCGTGTTACCGCTACCACTCCTACACCATTACCATCCTTTTCTAAGGACCCAGATTCCCTTGGTTTCCATTAGCTCACTAATCCCATAGCATTTAGGATAAACAGGAAGGACTGAGATATTTCTCTGCTCCGTGACAGATGGTGATACTGAAATTCACAGAGATGATGGATTATTATGGATTGCTTAGGGTCACAGGGTAAATCAAGGGAAGACTGGAATCAGAGCTACAAATATTTCAGGTGGAGATGGTGCAGCACACACCTCAGTCACCTGTATAGTCCAACAATGATGAAGCTGAAAGCTTGCAGCTACTTGAACTTCTCTTTCCTTCCTGTTATCATGTGTCCTTCTGTCCAGAGCAGCAGGAGATATATGGAGATGCAAGGTGCTGAAGGTCACCCTGAGGTTCTGTCCTTTAAGTTTCTTCCTGGGATTCTGTTCCTCTCCTGGCCTCAGCCTCCAGAAAGGTTTCTAGGCTTCAAGATGGGGCACAAGTTTAGGAGCTGGTGCCTCTGGGATTGTCCCAATCAGCCATCATTCTCCAAAACCTCACTGGATTTCAAAGGCTACTGACACCAGCTGGGCGTCCCCACCTAACCTGGAAGGAGCAATAGTGTTAACAGCCTTTAGTAGCAAATCAGGAATTCTTAGACTTCTGTGTTTAGGGGTGGATGAGAATGCAGCCAAGGAAGGAGAAGAGGCCATGGAGTCTGGACCCTGCAAAGGGGTCAGCCCCAACCCCCAGGGGGAAGGTGGACTCCATCACACAAGGTCAGGAATGTTCCCCTGATTTTATAACTGGAAAGGCCCTCAGAAAAGTAGTCCAGCCAACAGACTTTGGGCAGGTGAGATGTTTATTGTTCTGTTTTGTGGATGAGACAGCTGAGGCCTAGAAAGGTTAAGGGATCTGCACAAAATCACCCAGGCCCTTAGCAACAGAAGCAAGATAAAATCCAGGTTTTTAGACTTTACTTTTGGGGCCCTTCTCTCTGTATCATATGGAAGAATGTTCCCTCTGCACAAAACCTCAGGCTGACCTCTGCCTTTCCCTAGCATGCAAGCATTCCCTAAGCAGAACCTAAAATTGGTCTGGGGATCGTTCTCTCCAGGGCAAGAGTCTAGCTGAACTTCCTATCCCAGGCCTGGCCATGCAGCCTTGCTCTGGGGTGCCCAGCATCGCTGAGCCCTCACTGTATGTGACTTGAGGATCTTTCTAGAGCCTGGCCAGCAAGGAGGCCTGCTTACCCACAAAATGCTTGCCTTGGGGTTAGAAGTTCTGACAAGTCAGAAGAACACTGAATTGGGAACCTCAAGTTTTACATATGAGTCCTTTTTCTAGGCATGCTGCTTTATTTATTTATTTATTTTGCAGGGAGTAGGCCTGTTATAACTTAGACACCCACTATGTGCTAAGCCCTGAGCTACGTATTTTTTTAGTTAAACCTCACAATACCCTTGTAAGGTAAGGATTAATATTACATCCATTTTCCATATGAGCAGACTGAAGCCCAACGAAGTTAGGTAACTTGCCGAGTCACATTGCTACTAATTGGACAGCTGGGATTGGGATCTAGATCCCTCTGACTCCACACCTGGGCTTTGTGAACCACTAACTTTGAGCACTCTATCGCCCTTCTCTAAGATTCTGTTGGTCCCTCTGTAACCCACCACCTGCCCTACAGAGAGCTGCAAGAAGATGCAGGAGAGAAGAGTGGAAGGACTGACTTTGCACTCTTTCCAGCCAAGATCCCCTGGAAAACCGGGACGTGGCAGCTGTCACCTCGGCACACGCTGCCTTGTGTCACTCCCCTCAGGCCTCCTCCTCCCCTTCCCACCCATCTCAGCCCAGGCCACAATGGATGGAGTGGCAGCCTTTGTGCCACGCACAGTCCCCAGCTGACTCCCCTTTCTCCAGGCATCATTGTTTGCTGTGAGCTTTCTGAAGGGGAGACAAAGGAGTGTTACTGACAAGGCCAAGAGCTGCCGTGTAAAGCGTGGGGCCTGGGCCCATCACCCGTGCATCCCTTGGAGGCCCCGGGCTTTCCTTCAAAGACGCTGTCTGGGATCTTTTGTGTGCCAGTCATACCCATTCAGAGCTGGCCGGGCAAAGGTTTCGGGTGGGGGAGGAGGACACTGAGAAATGGACTCATTTCGATCTGGCAAAATTGGAAGAGACGTTTAATGTAATAGTTAACAGCAAACCAGTGCCGGGGGGATGGGCCCGAATGCTTGTTCTCTGTTTATGGAGCTTATGCAATTCCATCAATATTGATGCCTGATGCCTTTGATTCTGACACTAATCATTGCTATGAATTAAATTTGCAGCCATATAATTAGGATCGCTATTAATAGGGCCCTTAGCTAAGCACTCCGACGCGGCATATCTTTCTCTCCATAGAAAATGGCATCCTTGGAACTCTGCTAATGGGGCGCACCTGGGATTTGCCAAGAATGATGTGAAAATTATACATTCTATGTTTGTGTTGGGCCTTTACTAAAATATCAGCAAGCAAAGGTGAGGCTGGAGGGAAGGTTCCCCCTTGCCCAGAGCTGTGGGCAGCAATTAGGTATCTCTCCCTCTCTTTGAGATCTTTAGGAAAGGATATTCCAGAGCCAATTTGCTTGCTTACGGTCTAGGGTCCGACAGCTCAGAGTCAGGAAGGTCTTCTTTAAGTCTCACCTTAACCTCAGGCTAAAAGACTAGGTACTCTGGTGATTTCTTTCTCAGACTTTCAGGTGGCTATGAGCCAACTGAGGGAAGAGGAACGTCTTGGTGTGCCCCAAGCTCGGTTGGAAGGGGCTGAGACAAACCCCTATGGATAGGCCCAATTGGCCTCATTTTTAGGTAGATGATTGGGCAAGACCCCCACTCACAACTGATTCCAAGGGTTCCCATCCAGAGAGCGCCGGTTAACCTCACACATAAAAGGGCCCACTGCTACACCTGGTGGGAAAGGATGAGCTCTCTCTCACGATGAGGTGCATTCCCAGGTAGATCTGCAGCATATTTATTTACTGGGGAGCCCAGTCATTTATTATCATCAGGCACCCAGGTCAGCACTGGAGACTCAATGCCCCACTCACCCTCTGAGTAATCACACGTCATCATGCACATAAGGGTTCTCTAATCCTTTTCTAACAGTAGCACACGTGACACCCCCCCTTATCACTGCGAATAATATGCACCACTTGGCATAAGACATGCACTTGTCCCTGCTCTTTTGACTGTCAGACTGAAAATAATTTTTCCTCCAAATCAACATTTATTGATTTTTTTTTTCCTTTCGTATTTTTATGTCATTGTGAGAAGACAGTGGTTTGAGTTCAAGTCCTAACCCTGCTATGTATTAAGTTTGTGATCTTAGCTAAGTTATGTAACCTCCTGGAAACTCAGATTTGAGGGTTCTCATCTTTAAAACAGGAATAATAATATCTACTTCATAAGGATAATAATGAGGTTAAAGAAGTATCTCAATTGCTTATCATGGGCCTTCCACACCTAATAAGATTCCTCACACCCCTTCCTCTTTCTCCTCTCACATATACCCAGATGCAGAGGACAAAAGCCTCTAGCTCTCGGTACCCACGGCATTCGGAAGACTGCCACTTTATTTCCCACCTCTTCTCGGGGACACCACATGGAAAATTAACTCTTCCAAACAAATGGTGAACTGCAACATGAATTCCAAACGCCTTCGGTCTTTTTCTCACACACACTGAAAGGCTGAGCCGGGGCTTCTCACCCCACCATAGGCACCACAATTTCTGTTGCTTCTCTTTATTCTCAAGTAGCCTAGGGTTCTAGGTGGACTGAATCCGTCCTTGAGTTCAGGGCCCAGAGCTCGAGCACAACTCCTAGGTGCTGAGTGCTTCAAGGTATGAAGAAAGAGGCAAGGGCACCGTAGCCTCACCTGGAATGGAGGTCCTTTTCATACAGGATTCTTACTCGCTTCTGCCCTCTGCCCATACCTCCACTGTACATTTACCCTTTCTATGTATGGGCATAATTCAAGACAAATGTGTGGATAGATAGCAGTGGGCCAATGGCCAACATTAGCCAGAGAATGTAGAAGACCCTCGAAAACAGTGTGCTTGGTTCAGTCCAAATTCAGAATTACCTGAATTTGCCTCTAGTTAACAAACAGCTCTTTTACTCTTTATGCCTGAAGTTAAGAGGGGATGGAGATTCGTGTTGGGTTATTGCTGGGGTTGCTGTTCTTTTGGTTCCCACGAAGCAGAGGACGTAAATCAGCCCCTTTAATTTTCAAAATTTGCCTGATGTTGGGCAGGTACCTAGTTACTCATACATGCATTCAAGCATACATCCAGCATGGTGACACTCACCCCATTCTGATCTCTTGTCACTTGCAAGATCTTGGATGACGCCAACAAACCCCCCAAGTGGACTGACCCTGTGAGGCAATGTGATGCACCCACAAATGCTTCTGCACCTCCAGTCTTTCCAAGAGTCTAACTGCTCTGGAAGCCATAAAACACTGAGTAGCTTCAGTCTCAAACAGATTGGTGGTCTCGCCAGAGGAATGACCACAGTCAGAGAAATAGAGGAAAAAATATGCCCAGCCTCTCCCCATCAAATCAAAGAAATAAAAAATCTGTCTCCTTGGTGCCTCCCCAATATTTATGTCTGAACCCAGCAGACACCCCTGGGCTGCAGCCAGTCTGTGTATTAGCATTAGTCCATTACGCTTTTTATGATGCATGTCACCCCCACCCCACCTCCTCCCCCGCATGCCACATTTTATGACTGTCCTTTTCATTTCTGGAAAGAGCTTCAAAGAATGGCAGGTGCCTGCATTCCCCCACTCTTTGGGGACCTATTTGTAGGCAGCCTGTCCCAGGCCATAAACAACGGGAGATAAACCACAGCCACTGGCGGTAAATGTATCCAAGGCCAAGGAGGCAAAAAAGTAGGGGGGTTGGGTAAGCTTGGTGGCGTCTGTACAAGCCCAGTGGCCAGTGGGTCTGGAGTAGATGCTACCCACAGAAGGAGAATCAAGGGGTTGGTACAGAAGTGGATGCCACCCTCCCAGATTTCTACAAGAGCTAGAGGGAAATCCTACCACTCTCCCTCATTCCCACTGAAGCCACTTGTCCCTGAACTTTGATCAGAACCAGTAAACTTTCCAATAAGAAGAGGATGGTTCCCTTTGGCATCGTTTTCTGCTGCTAGCTCATGTTGCTACATAGGTTACTCTGTGCCACTCATGTCCCATTGATGCTTCTAGATCTTGGAGCCACTGTCTCTGTCTTCTCCCACCCTCTCTCGCTGTGACGCCCACCCCAACCTCTTCCTTCTTCCCTCTCCAATCCTCTTCCTCTCCCTCATGTCGAAGACCAAGTCTTACCAATCAATCACCACTAACTTCTGCCTCATTAGATCTTCAGCCAGGATTCTGGCGGTCATGGCGGTGATATTTATTTATTTCAGCTTTGAGCTGCATCCACAAGCAAGTCACTTGTGACTCTGCAGGAGCCAGCACCTGGAGCCAGCTTTGCTCCATAAAAGGCACCCCTGGGAGAAGAAAACCAAATTCTGAATGAATAATTAGTCTAGTGGAGATTTCAGATTCTTTCTGCACACACAAACAGGAACCGCAAGCAAAGAATAGAGCAGAGATAGAAGGAGGTGGGTGGTGGGGAAGGACAGCCAGCAAAGCCCTGAATAATTAGTGTGTTGAAGAGTTTTCTTTCTCATCAACCCCATCTTAGTGGCAGGACACGGACAGAGGGTGGAGGTGATGTTCTTTTTCTCTTCCTTCTTTGGTTTTGGACCCCACATCAAATGGAAGCAAGAAGATGAAAGTGACGTGCATTTAAAATGTCCGTACACATCAGGCTGCTGGAGATAGTAGCTATTATACTGCGTGTCTGTATTTTTGCAGTAAGCTGCTAAATTATTTATTGGGCACTGGGCTTTAATCTCATAAACCTGCCTGTGGGCCCCAGGCACCGGCAGCCTGAGCGCCACATAAAACACATACATCGGGGCCAGCTGCAAGGAACACTCCAGTGACTCTGGGTAGTGACTGTTCATTTTCACTCAGCCTTTTCCCCCAGATCAGCTCATTAACAGCAGGCAGACCCAATGAAGAACCTTCTCATTTTTCCCTCACTGTGAACTTGGAAGTGGATTTGCATCTCGTGGTAGACTAGAGCCCCAGCCAGAGCCCAAAGGACCAGGGGAGCTGTAGCAAGAGGCTGTTCTAGAGTCTCTTTCCTGGGCTGAGGGATGGGAGCCTTGAAAGAGGGAGCAGACGACTCCAGGACCCCTGGATGTTGCTGGGATTGTCCGGAGCTAAGTGCCCTAAGCTGTGAGCTCCCCCCGCTACCCCAGGACTTATCGAGAGATGACCCTGGACAAATCTCCCTGGTTCCCAGTCTGGAAGAAGACAACTCTCTTGGTATAAATCTCCCAGTCATTCTCTGAATGCCAAGATACTAAGAACCCCCTTAAACTTACTTAATAGTTTGAGGTATGTAAAGAGCTTTCATGTATACAGCGCTCATTTTGAGCTCATCTAGTCATCCTAACAACCTCATGGGCTGTGGTCTTATGGCTGAGGAAACTGGCCCAGAGGAGTCAAGAGATTTGCCCAGCATCACCCAGCAATGACACTATGGTTGGACCCTGGATGCCCATCCCTTGCCCATTCTAGGTATAGGAGCTCACAGGCTTTAAGCTAGTGTGGAACCTGAGGCAACAGTCATCTCTGACACCCAAGCCACCTAGGGCTGGCCACGTGGGAGCAATGTTAACAGCCATGCCCTTGTCATAGGAGTTTGAGTACGAGAAGGTTGTGCTTTCCAAACCCTGGGCCTCTCCCCTCCTTGAGCAAACGAAGCAATGGCAGGACTTGTCTGGGTTTCATCATTCCCTGTGCTGGAGCTGCCAACCTCTTATAACTCTCCCCCGCAAAGTCAGAGGGGCAGGGAGACCCAGTAGGAGGATATGGCAGAAGTTGAATGCACAGGACTTTTAACCAGTGTTCCTGGATTCGGGGGGGCTCATGATCTACCCCCAAAAATGTTATGCAAACATTTGTATGTCTATAATTTTTGTGTAGAGGGCCCATTGCTTTCATCAGATTCTCAAAGCAGTCTTTGACCCTAAAATGTTGAGTCTGTCTAATGGTTTTTAGACAGTGTGCCTTTGAGCTCTAAGGTGACCACTCTAATCCCCCAGTTCCATCCTCCTTCAATCAAAGCATCTTGCTCTCATCTATTTTATATGTATCAGATTTAAATGACAGAAGATGAAATGTTGGGCCTACCTGACCATCGAGTGGTGTGTACCCCTTGTAACAGGCATGCATACACCATACTCACCACCTACCATGCACACACACGTACGTACACATGCACGTATTAGACACATGCACAGATACACGCATGCATGCACGTACACAAGTACAGGTACACATTCACATGCACACATACACACACACAAACTCCCACTCCCAAGCTTGGTGTAAGTGGCAGCAGAACAAGGTGAGACAGAAAGAACCCAGATCAAGACCAAGAGGTGAGTGAGGGCTGAAGCATGGAGACTAGGTCAGGCCTAAGGGAGGAGTGGATCACTGAGGACCTCACAGGCAGGAGTCAGAGTATCAGTCCCGGTCTTGGTTGTAAAGCCAAATCAGACAGCACAGGCTAGGACAGGAGGCCAAATGGGTGGCTCCGAGTGAGTGTCCAGAGAACCAGCCCAGGCCAGAGGCAGGAGTCCTGATAGCTGAATTCACGGCTCTAACCCAGCCATGAGGTCAGGGGCGGGGATGCACACACGGGGGCTAAGACTTGCTTTTAGAACGTTGTTGCATCTCCATGGCCTTCTCACCTCGGGACTTTGCGCGTGTTGTCCTACCCACCTAACGCCTTCTCATCTTCAAGGTACTACGGCATCACCTCCTCCAGGAAGGCCCCCCTTTGTGTGCTTCGTAGCACCCCATCACATGGCTATCAGAGCAGGGAGCATAGCGGTTAAGAAGAGTCCAGGCCCAAGGTGTCCTGGATTCCACTCCTGACTCTGCCCCTTAGTACCTGGGTGGCATAGTAAGAATCACCTCACCTCTCTGTGCCTGTCTCCTCATGTGCAAACTAGAAATAATAATAGTTTCTGCCTCACAGGCTTGTTGTGGAGCTACATGTAAATGAGCCAATACAGGTAAAGCACAGAGAGCAGTGTCCAAAAGAGGATAAGTGTCCAAAATAGGATAAGGGCTCAGTAAATGTTACCTATTATCATTGTATGTATTGTCATCACCCTTTTTCTTTTCTCTGCCCTCAGTACACTCAGCAGTTTTGGAATAGGGGCTGCATTTATCATCTCTTTGTCTGTAGGACCAACTAATGTAGCAGAGATTCAATACATGTTTAAAAAGAAAGAAAGGAGAGGGGGAAAGTGGGGAGCGGGGAGGAGGGAAAAACTCCTAGGACAGGAGTCATCTTTCTGCCCCAGTAGTAAGACATCTTCTTGATGGGAGTCAAAAGGGGCTTGCATGTGTGTCCTCCAGGTAAGGTAGGACTTCAGAAGTTCCTAGCAATGTCTCCGGCTGGCCATGGGCAAAGGATGGGATTCTTCGGGGAGTGCACATGCTTCAAGCAATCACATCTCACACACAGAAATTCAGGCCATCAGTTGCTGGAGACAGATCCCTTTGGGACTGCCCTTTCTCAGAGGGGAAAATTCCTTCAGCCTCACTTAGCTCACAGCCTCACCCATGTGTCAGTGCTCCATCTGCAAATCCCAGTAGGTACTAGTTCGATGCCAAAAGAGAGCTGGCAGCAGAGACACCAAGGTGGTCCGTGTGGTGCCCTGCCCATCCCCCTCTGTGATTCCATCAACCTTTCGGAGTCCAGAACTCAGTAGACTGTACACCTCCTGCCACCAAGGGTTTGAAGATGCAGAACTACACCCATGATTATTTAGCGTGTTCATTCATACACTCGCTCATTCAAAATAATGAATATTACTATGAGTGCCTACTATGTGCTTTCAAATATATTACTTGTTGCTAATATCATCGTTACTTACATTAAGCCAGTATCTCTCAACTGGGGTGATTCTGTGGACATTTGGTGAAATCTGGAGACATTTTTGATTGTTATGTCTGGGGGCAGGAGGTGCTCCTGGCATCTGGTGGATGGAGGCCAGGGATGCTGATAAACATCCTATAATGCACAGAACAGCCCCCACAAGAAAGAATGATCCTGCCCCTAATGTCGTAGTGCTGAGGTTGAGAAACTGAGCAAAGCAACAAACATTTATTGGTCATCACATCATGTATTGTGCCAGCCACCGTGCTAAGCACTTTGCTTTATTTAATCCTCCCAACAGCCCTGCAACACAGGGACTAGAACTACGTATCTTTCCAGATGAGAAAACCAAGGCTCAGGGAGGTGAAATTATTTCCCCATTCATTCATGTCATATGTATTTATTGGACAACTCAGTAGGTGGTGGATTTGGAGAGCAAACCCACCCGAAGTCTGCTCATCCACTAAACCCTGTTAGCTCTCTGCTCCAGAGCAGGAAAGAGAAACAGGAAATAAGTAAGTGCGGGAGAAGTGTAAGTTTGGGGAGGAAAGCAGAGTCGATAAATGCCACTGGGTATGACAAAGATACTGCTTTTCCTTACCTGCCTTCTCCTGCCTTTCATTCCCCACACCTACTCACATGCTCCCAGACACACACATAAGCAATTGAACAAAATCCTTGAGGCCCCAGTTTGCCTTCAAGTTTATTTTGGTGTGGGCGGTGATTTTAGCTTGAGATTACACCCTCCTTCCTCTCCCCTCAAAATGTGTCTCATCTTATAAACACAGCCAGTTCTTTGGCTGGGAGAAGGGTGGAAATATTTCTCCTGCTCCTGAAGTGTCTTGATAAAGATCTGCTCTCTGCCAACCTCCAGCTTCTCCTTTTGCTGATTTAGGGCATGCTGTAGGAGGTGTGGTATTTTATCTGTAGCTCCTGACTGGTGGGCTGTTTGGATGGGGCCAGCATGTGTCGTGGGAAGAATGTGGACTTTGGAATCAGACCATCTTGGTTCAAATCTTTGCCACCTACTAGGTAGGCGATATTGGGAAAATTATCCTTACTGAGCTCTGGTTTCTTCATCTGCGAAATGAGAATGATGATACCTACCTTGAAGGGTGCTTTCAAAATTAAATGAGGTCAGGCATGTTCAGCTTTTCGCCCGGTGCTTGGCAAAGAGTGAGCCCTCGGGAAACGCAAGCCAGTATGCGCATCTTCCACCTCAGCCCCAGGTTGGCTTTTCCCAGGGGCTCAGACAGATGGCGAGGTGTAGTCACTGCACCCTCCCACCCTCCTGGTGGGCCTCTCTACCTGCTCTGGGTCTTCTCTGGGACCCACGTGTATAGGTCAGCCCAGGCCCCCAAATCGACCACAAGACCGCCCTGCCCCCACGGTGAGTCCGGCTACTGAGACCACACCCACCACTACCTCTCCAGCACATCATGTGAGTGAGAGTCATCCGTGATTCCTATTCACCCCTCAACTCAGCAGCGGCCCAAAGAATGGCACGGAAGAGTAAGCAGTGGTGCCAGTGGACCCTATTTAAAGATGTATGCTGACGTCATTTCAGACCCCGAGGCTAGGAGGGATCCTCAAGACGCCTTGTCCTAAATGACGGTCCTCACCACCATCCTTTGGTCCTTCTCCTCCAGCTTCTCACAATGGAGGATGTACTAGAATGGGCAGCTACAGAAGGGAAACCCATTCATTGAGCACCTACCATGCACTAGACCGTTTGCCACCTGAACGTAGCCCACCCTCCCCTCCTGGGCGCACTATACCCAGTCCCCCTGGAGCAGGAGTGCGTGAGCACTGCTCTAAAGACCCTCAGAAGATGACCTTCCTTATCTCTCTGCTGTCTTATCTTTGGGGACCTCCTGAACCTCAGGGTCAGGAAGACCCAACGTTAGGAATTACAGTACGCGGTGTACTTTCTCATTTCCCATCTCATTTAGTTCTGCTAGCACCTCGAGGGGTGGATATTCTTATCTCCTTTTGGAAGATGGGGTAAACAGGTCCCGATAGATTATTCAGTTAGTGAGCCCTGGAGCCTTGACATAAGTCCTACTTTTGTGGTTCGAAGCTCACAACCCCCGAGATGCCTCAGTTCCCTTGCTGGATTCTTCCTTATATCTTACCTAAAGCAACCATTTAAAAATTGTTCTTGGAACACTGTAGGCTATGGGCCATGGGAGATGTAAAGGACAACACAGCAACGGGCCTTTCCTCAGGTACCTACAGTCTATTTGAAGGTGTGGGATGTGTTTGCTAGCTTCTCACTTCCCCAGAAGACAGGATACTGTGCCCCGTCTCCCAGAGGTTCTGGCAGTGCAGCTCAGGCATGGGGTGGTGTGGAGCTAGAGAAAAGGAGCCCAGACATCAAGTAGCCTGGGCTCCAGCCCTGGCTCTATAGCCATTGCCCTTGGGGAAGTTACCCTGTTCCCTTATATCTGAAATGGAGACATTGATGATTCTGGTTCCTAGCTCGAAGGACTAAGGAGGAGATTTAGTGAAATAATATGTGTGAAAGCATTTGGAAAGCAAATGTTAGGGTCGGTGCTCTCATTGTTCCCCCTCCCCAACCCCTACATCTTATTAGCAGCCTCAGACACTCTGAGACATTTCTATTGCCAGTCACCATTGTAGCCTGACCATATGTCTTGTGACCAGGGCAATTACAGTTGCGTGTTTCAACTGCTACCCCAAAGCCATACCCTCCTCCCCATTAAAAAACAAAGAATATAGAATGAGCTAAGCCCTAGAGAGAGAAGCTGACCTCTGCAGATTATACCCCAGGAATACGTGGCCTGGTCATGTCCTGCAGATGGAGAACAAAAATGCCAGAAACTTCCACCAGATCTTGGTCACTGCCCCAGCAGGAAGGGGAGCAACAGTTTAGGGAGGACCAAGACCCTGAGGATATCTTTCCACAGCTGTGGCTGTTGGCTGTTGTGGTCTCTCCAGGGAAGATTTCTGACTGGAGAGGTTTTCAGGTTTGCCTTCGCGAGGTTGGTTGTAGGGAACTAAGCTTGAGCACAGAGCAGGAAGGAATTTCAGATTTTGAGTGTTCACGAGGAATGCATTCGTTGTGAAGGCTGCTGCCCAATCCCTTCCACATCCAGCCTCCCACAGTCTCTCTGGCTCATTGCAGAGCTGAGATCAGCTAGGTAACAGAAACATCTTCCTCTTGCTGGTCTGTGACACGCCCCTGCCAGGATGGGAGCCATTACCTTTTCCACATGTGGAATAATTGCAGGGCTCATCACCCCGGGAGGGGGAGGGTGCTGCTGGGATCCCTCTCCAAGGGACTCCAGGTCCTTTTATTTAATCCTCAGGAGAGTCAGTAATAATAAAGAAAGTGGGAGATGCGGAGGAGAGGAGCTAAAGTATTTGCCCAAAGACACTGTGAGCTGCTCGTAATTCCAGCTCAAAATTCTTAGGTCCGCAAAACACTGAAATGTGTCTCTTGTCCCTCCCCCTTCCTTCCTACAGGAAGAATTTTGTACAAAATAACATTGCAATTCCCAGAGCAGCACTCCATTGCTTAGCTACCTCTCCGCAGATGTGGGGCCCCCTTCTCCTCCCCCCATCCCATTTTCTCTATCACTGCCTCCTGTGTCCAAGCCTACCTTCCTGAAAGACATTCTTGACACTGTCATTAAACAGCAACACCTGCTGGCGTTCTCTGGTGCAAGGATAACAACCCAACTTTAAAAAGAAAGAATACTAAGCAAGAAAGGTTGTAGGTGGTGTCGTCGTGGGTTCGGGGGCTTTCTGTGTTTTGCTTTTTTGCCAGATTATCTTTCCTGCACTTCTCTGTTGATTCTCTTATTCTGTAAATGAAGAATTTGTTTTTAACATCTTTATTGGAGTATAATTCCTTTACAATGGTGTGTTAGTTTCTGCTTTATAACAAAGTGAATCAGCTATACATATACGTATATCCCCATATCCTCTCCCTCTTGCGTCTCCCTCCCACCCTCCCTATCACAGGGGCTACCTCCACCCAGCAAAGCCTTTGACAGTGGAAGGGAATAAAAAGACGGAAGAGCCAGCTGTTCCCTCCTCCCCCCCACCCCTCCCTCCCACCTCCTTCCAGCAAATGCTGATGCAGGGTGATAAGGATGGGGTTCTCAGAATCTTGCCTAATAATAACTCCCTCGAAAGTCATTACCTGGGTGGCTTTTCCTTCTCTGTGCTTCTGCCCTGGAGTTTCTCCTGTTTATCCAAGGAGCCTCAAAGGGAGACCCCTGACAGCTTTGCTCACTGCCCCAGTGGTTGTTAAGCCTGGGTAGATGCCTGCTCAGCGGCCCCCACCATCCTGCCCACAGAGGTCTAGTCCACTTGGAAACCCCAGCAACCCATTCTTAACCACACTGTCCCTAAGTGCCATGGGATCCTGCTGCCTGGCTCATTTCCTCTTGCTGCCAGCTGGAGCTCAGATACAAAGCCTATTATTTTTTTTTTTAAGATGATAGGTCAAAAGCAATGGATTTTTATTTTTGCTTTCAGACAGAGGCCAACGAGGAAGAAAATGGCAGCTTCAGAAAACTGAGTTGCATCTCGTGGTTGCCAGGGGTTTGGGGACTGGTGAGGGCTGGAGGGGTTGAGTTGCTGGAATCGGGGTCCAAGGGAGCTTTGCAGAGGTCAACCCGAAGCTGTATTTGTGGGAACAATCAAGCTGATGACTCTGATGGTTTTCTGTTGTGTCGTGGAAAAGGCTTCTAGGGAATTCCTGCCAAGTCTTTAGAAGAAAAGAGAGATAGCTAATGATGAGCTCATTTATGGAGAGGTATATGGGCACATTCATGCCAGTCACGCCAGTTAGCTCTGCAGGCGGGGGAGGTGCCCTGGGAAGAGAGGAGAACACGAGGGTCTCCCTACAGCTCTTCTGGACCCTGGGAGAAGGACACATGGGCATCATGGGAGGTACTGGGATCTTTGGGCTTAATCCCCAGGGACCCACCTCCTAGACCAAGAGAGGCTTCCTAATGGAGGCCAAGCCTGTGAGCCAGAGTTTTCCTTTGAACTATTCAGGCAGGTCCCTGCCATCTAGAGGACGTCTTGGAAGGAGAACCTTCTGGGCTCTGTGATCTCTGAGTAACCTAATCTTCAGAGCAGAGTGTGAGAGGCAAGGAGGCCATATGGGAAAATGCAGCAGTGCAGGGTGGAGTCGGGGGGCCGAGGGCTGATGCCCCAAAGAAGGGATGGAATGCTCCGAATTCAATTGCTTTTCACCTGTGGGAACAAAGCTTAATTGGACTGTCGGCCTTGGAGGGACTGAGACCCTGAGTTTACAGGCATTGGGAGGCTTGTCTGCTTGGCTGGTACCATCTGCTGGCCCCCTTGGAGCCTGGAGGAACGGCTGAGGCTTACTGCGAAGTTGGGCTAAAGATTCTTTCCAGAATCTCCCTGGAACTACACGATGTATGTGTGGTATGTGTGTGTGTACGTGTGTTTATGTGTGTGTGGTGTGAATATGTGTTTATGAGTGTGTGTGCATACGTGGTGTGTGTGGTTTGTGTGTATGTGTGCGTGTGAGCATGCATGCCTGTGTGGGAGGGTGTATGTGTGCATGTATGTGTTTGTGTGTGTATGTGTCTGCGCATGTATGGCGGTGGGAGATGTGGTTTGTGTGTGTGTGTGTGTGTGTGTGTGTGTGTGTGTGTGCGTGCACTCTTCCTGACTTCTCTCCATCAAGGGACCTCCCAGAGCGGGTGAGGCAGCCAGGGCCGTGAGTGAATTGGTTGGGAGGAGTAGCTGGGCGGCCCAGTTATCTGCTTCTGCGTCTCTCATCCCATCTCCGTCATGTCAACAGCTCTCAAAATTGACTGAAGCATGGCCACTTGCCTCATCCCCAGCCTGTGCCCCCGTCCCCATCTCTGCCCATACCTGCCCCATTGGAGGCCCGGGGGTGTGATGAGAAAGTCAGGCTAATGACACTGCACCCACCTTATCTAGCATTGCCCTTGGTATACCTTCCTCGATATGTTTCTGAAGCAGCGGGTGGGGATGGGAGGCAGGATATTATTGCAAAACCCGTTTGGCTGTAGCTGCCACCTGAATTCCTCCTCCACAGCAGACACCCAGTGCCGCCCCTCCCCAGGCAAATTGTGTAGCTTAGTACTAGCAAAGAGACTCAAGGTCTAAAGAAGGCATATAGGTTGGCGAGAAGAACGTAATAGTTGTGACACTCTTACACTTCCCTTTCCTCCTCCGTGTCTCATCCTACCCAACACCCACCCTCAACGACAGTCAGTCTGCATTCCTAAGGAGCAGGACAGCATGTGAACATCTGGAGAAACCACGAATGAAAGTTTGACTCAAGTCAGAGACTTTCTAGAATAGCATTGTCCAAAAGAACTTTCTGTGATAAGGGAAATTTTTATATCTCTGTCGTCCAGTACAGTAGCCACTAGCCTCAAGTGCCTATCGAGAGATTGAAATGCATTAGTTCACCTGAAAAACTGAATTTCTGGTTTTCCTGAGTTTTAATTCATTTCAATTGAAATAGCTCCATGTGGCTAGTGGCTACTCTACCAGATGGCACAGTTTTAGAATATGAAGTAGAAACAACTCCAAAGTCTGGGATACCTTTCAAGCCTAAAAGAGAATCCTCCGTCTCTCAGTCCCAATTAAAGAGAGGGCAGTTTTGTAAGATGCCACAGTGCAGGGTATTTACCATCAGCCCAGAGTGAGCCACATTTTTAGCCTAAAGCATTAGATACACTTCTTTCTATGATCTATTCCCCAGGCCAAAGAAACGGAGGGATGGAATAAGCAGGACGGGCCCAGCCCTCCCCCGCACCCCACACCCCGCACCCCCCCTGCCCCCACCGAGAACCACCCTGGTCCTCCACTGCACCTGGCCCGGCTCCCCGTCCACAGTGTGGGACCCTCGGAGGCCGGGGGGCTGGGGGCACCACGCAGAGCGATGCCGCAGCTGCAGACATCTGCTCGCCCTCTATCTCTGCCCCTTCATTTCTTTTCTGTCAGCAGCAGCTCTTGGCCGCTGTTGGTCAGCAGAGTCAGAGAGGCCCTGCAGACCTGTTTTCCGGCATCCTCAGCTCCCCATCCCCTGCTGAGGGAGGTTAAGAGGGAAAGAGGGGAAAGGAGACAGGAGGGCAGAGTGTGGGTGAAATGAAATGATAGTGACATTCAAGAAAGAGACTTCATAGGCCACCCACTGCCCTCCCTCCGGATTCAGGGTGAACCTTGTCTGCTTTATAAGCCATCGGCAACTTCTCTCCTGTCCGAGTCGTCAAATCCTGGTGCCCCCATCCCCTCCCTCCCTCCCACACATACAAGAACACATGTGGCCGGTCCATCTGTGACCTTTATTCTTCTGACCTCACCCCTGGAAGGGGAGAAAGCCCCAGAAGAGCCTTCACTCCCCATCGCAGACTGAATAAATTCCACCATCCTGCCTGCCTTCAACCTTCCCACTTCCTCCGGGTACACAACAGGAAGAGGGGAAAAGCCCTCTTTCTGGGCCAGGAGGTTGGCAGCCCCAGCTGGATCCCACATGTGGAGAAAGCCCGGCGGGTGGGAAGCCTTCCTTCTTCTGATCCCAGCCTCTGCTGGCTCTCCCAGCCAGAGAGCTGAGCATCCTCTGAAACTGCTTTCATTCATCGCCCAGCAGTGGATTCTCCTTGGAGAGAGGCAGCCCAGGGTGGGTGGCAACCCAGGAGTCCAAGACACAGACCCCCACACAGCTCGGCTCAGCTGGAAGGCAGCTGTGCGAGCCCCTTCCCTTTCTTGCACCTGAAGAGGACAGCAGAAGAGCCCTCGTTTTGCTGCTACCAGCAGAACAATGGCCGATACCCCTCCATTTCTTTCTCTGCAAAATAAGGAGATTGCATGGGAAGGCCTTTCTTGAGCTAACCTTCCCTGAATGTCATTTCCCAAAAACTCCACTCCTGTGGGCCAAGCAAGGGGCTTTTAATAGCTATGGAAGTACAGGAACATTCTCTTGCAGCTCTTTTGGTGGCTCTGATTTCTCAAGGAAGAGAGATGAGCCAGCTCTTCCTTTGACTTTGAGTCACTCACTGCCTCTCCAGTTCTGTGCTTTGGAGCTGAGCTGAGCGCTGAGCTAGACTGAACAGGCCTTGGTTGGGGGGAGAGAGGACAGATATTAGTAAATTCACTTTTGTTTGTGTAGCAGCTAGAGCAGGGAGGAGACGGAGTGAGGTAATAGAACTTCCTACATCAGTGCATTCTCCGGGGAGTGTAGCATTTCCTTTCCTAGCTAAGTTTCCAAATAAGAAAGTTCAAGTTTGCATCTTGAAAGTTGTTTTTCAGGACACGATTTCAAAGTACACATTCTCTTCCTATCTATTGATACACCACCACCTCCCATGCCCAGACCCTGTCCCTTCCTGCCCGGGTCCATGGGGGCTGGTCTGCAGATGGGGGTAGGGGGTGCTTCTAGGAGAAGGGGATCTGGCCAGAGAGCAGGGGTGAAATTCCCCTCCCAGCCTCTCACTGACATCTGACCTCTGCACCTTTCTTGCTAGTGACCCCTAAATTACTGAGCTGTCTAAAACCCTCCCCAGAGAGGAGGGAGGCAAACAGGGCTGATGGGAGGTAGAGCAGAGAAAGTATGAGGGGGAGGTCAGGGGTCGTTTCACAGTATGTTTTGGCAAAGGAGGCCTGTGGAGCAACCAGTGGGATCGGACTTTCATCCTTCCAGAGCTTCCCTCTCCAGGAAAACAAAAGCTGTCACTTGAGTGGTGGTTTGGAGGCACTGTGCTCTGGGGAGCAGGGCCCAGCTACCTGGGGTAAGGATTAGATAACAGTCACGGCCTTCCCCGAACCCCTCCTGCCCCCACTCTCCTCAGCCTGGGGAGGTGACAAAAGTGCTTGGGAAGGCCACAGCCTCTCTGTGAAGGGGCTGCTCAGGATGAGAAAGGCTCAGTCAAGCGGGTCGGTGGGGGATCCTCAGTGCCCCAGCCAGGACGCTGCTTCTGCGATGCTCCTGGTAACTTTCAACATCGCCGTGTCACTCCAGACCACCACCCTGCAAATCTGTCTCCTGTGCGGACAAAATAAGGTCTGAAAGGAAGGAAGAGGTGTCAGGCTTAGGGCCTGGAGGCTAGAGTTTTCCTGCCGAGTGAGTGCTGGGGGGACTTGGAAGGCTGGGGGCTTGGGAGGCCAGAGGAGTCAGCCCCTAGCAGCCCTCCTCAAACCTGGACAGAAGGGAGACACCAAAAACTTGACCTGACCATGGCCATAGCCATTACGATTCTTTCCCCCAGCTTAAATGTCTTCTACCCCCAACTCCCCTTGGCTGCTTCAAAATTCAGGGCAGTGGCAGCAAATACTCCTGAGGGGCAAGAACTCCATACCACGAGCTGGTCTTAACTGGAGCCAAGTCTCCAAAGACTGGGCCATGGTGTCGCGTGGCCTGTGTCTTCATTGCTTTGGCCACCACTGGCTAACTGTGTGACTTTGGGCAAGGTCCCCAACCACTGTGACTCTCGCCTCCTCCTCTGTGACATGGGGGTATGACTAGCGCCTCTTCGCGTGCACGTGGATGCCCCGAGAAAGTAGATGCAGAGTGCACAACGCAGCACTGGACGCATAGGAAGGACTGGGTCAGTGTCGGCTCTTCTGGTTCTGTCTTGTCTCCTAGCTGTCTTCTTTGTGGGTAGCTCTTTGACACATACATGGTGACCGTCCACTCCCAGGCAGCCACGGCCACTGCCGTAGCCAAGGCATGGATCGAGCAATGACCCCTCTTCCCCAGGTGCAGAGGTGCCCACTCAGACCCCCTAACCAAGCCCCTCTCCCCCTCCATGAAGCAGAGGCGTTTCCTCTGCTGACAGCCTGAAGACAGGTCATTTTTCTTCTCTTCCCATATAATGGTCTTTACTCCCCTACCCACCACCCCTTTTCAAACCTTAATGACTTTAACATACGCACAGTTCTAAAAAAAAAAAAAAATACAAGCCCCCCGTGAGCTGCCCCGGACCCGTTGTAGTGGAGGAGAAATAACCCGAGCACATGTTCACAAGTCACTGCTTGCGTTGACAGGGGTCCTCGTGCTAATTTCCTCCTGTGTTTGAAGGCTGAGCATGGGGGTGGGGCGGCAGGCAGCAAGAGGGAAGAGATGGAGGGCTTGGGCATTTGGTTGTTCCCTTGGATCCTCCTAGAAACGCTGTAGCATTTAGGGGAATATTTCATCCTGAGAGATCTTGAAGAATAAGAAAGATGGGTTGGGCGGGTGTCGGGGGCTGTGATGGAAGGAGATTGCTACCAGGTGACCTTTTCTCTCCTTGAGATTCTGAATCTCTGCTGTCTTGTTTCTCTGGGCCAGGGAGGGAGGGGACAAGCCTCTAAGGGGAGACTCTAGCTCAGAGTAGTTACGGATTTGCTGAAGCCTCCTACCCCGACCAACACGCATGGTTTCTGCCTCCAGTTTCTCTGTGGTTTGCCTGGCCTCTCCGTGGACCAGCAGAGCCCAGGGCCCTCATCTTCCCAATGCAGGCAGCATCCAGGGTGAGCCTCTACCGCTGCCATCCTCAGGGCTGTCCCCTGACCTCCAGCACTGACATCTTGTCTGTGAGTGGTACCCAGGGTATGGTCTGCCGGAGATGGAAGGCAGGTACCGCCTGCCTCTTGGTCGTGTCCCCAGCCCCGCACCTACCCACACAGGGCCAGACTCCTGTACCAGGGACAGGAGTTGACCGGCAGAAGGGAGGATCCAACAGAAGGGAGAGAAGAGACAGGGCTAGGAGCTCCACTGCACCCTGTGGCATGGAAATGGAGCTGGCTGGAATCCAGGTTTTCCTCTAAATCAGAAGCAAATGCACCAACTCTGCAACCTTACCCCTTGACCGAAGACGGGAAAGTGCCTGTCTGACCTCACGTTATTGGTGCTATTATCGTCATTATTGGTAATATCACCATCATCCTCCTGTAATTTACTAATTTCAATGGCAGGGAGGCTTAGGCCTCCTCTGGGCTTTTATGTTAAGAGAAAATGAGTTGTGGCAGCCTCTCCGCCTCTCTCCTCCCTCCTTACCACCCACAGGGCCTCTCTCCTGTCCTGTCACCTGAGACTCTCCCTGGCCCCAGTCCAGTGCACCTTCATCCTTGTGGGGACACTGCATGTGGCAGGGTTAGCTGCCAGGGCAAGGGGGAGATCCCTGTGCTGTGGGGTGGCATATGTCTCTCTCCTTCCAAACAAGAAGATTCAATCCAGGCCCTAAACCAGTGATTCTCAGACTTGAACATGCATCATTATCACCTGGAGAGCTGATAGGAGTACAGATCGCTAAGCCCCATCCCCAGAGTTTCAGATTTCGCGGATAGGAGATGGGGCCTGAGAATGTGCATTTCCCAGATGCTGCTTTTGCCAAGTTCCCAGATGAAGCTGATGCCCTCATGGGGACCACACTTTGCAAACCACGGCCTTAAATCATCCTCAATTGTGTATATTTAAGGGGTGAGTCACTTGAACTCTTTTCTCTTCCCATCCTCATGAAGACAGGTGTTTACGTTGTGCCTCATCCAGTACCCTCAAATTGGGTTCCCAGCCAGGGGGCCAAGGGCCCAGGTGCAGTGTGAGGTAAGGGAGCACTGCTAGCTCTCACACATAAGGACCCCCTAGAGAAAAGGCAGAGGCAGGCAACACCCCCGTCCCCACCCACTGAAGATTTATTCCTTCATTTGGCATTTCGGGCCTTCCTCCGAGGGAGGCCGGGACCAGCCTGACTCACTGTGTAAAACTTTGTTGGAAACGCTGGGCCTCAGCCAAGCTGTCCTCCCTCATTCTTTCCCACCTGTTCCTCTAGCTGAGCTTCAGGCTCAGCAGAGAGGGACTGGGTCCCTGTGCACACTGTCCACACACCCATGAGAAACGGGCACCCGGGGTGCCCACTGTCTGCACACATCCTCGAAGCAAGGCTTCCGCAATTCTGTGCCGTAGCTTTCCCCTCCCCTCCACTACAGAGCTCAGGGATTCTCCAGAATCTGTGTCCCGGGAGCGGGGCTGTTTCTCTTTCACCCCTTTAGGACCACTTCTCTGTAGGAAAAGGAGGAAAGAGGGTGGGAGTTGACACTGGGTGGGCTTCCCCTGCCGGGCAGAGACCAGGCTGGATTCATTTCACATGGTCTCCCATCAGCAGGAGGGTCTGCTCCCTGATATTTGCTCTGGTCCTCAGGATAAGGCCCCAAACTTGTTTTGCAACAGCAGGTTTGAAATCTCAGGGCACGCAGTATACCTGGATCGTAAGAGGTGGGCAAAGTCTAACCCAGTTGTTCTCAGACTCGAGCAGGCGTCAGAATCCCCACTGCTGCATCCCACCCCCAGGGTCTCTGATCCAGAATCTCTGGGCCGGGGTGCGGCCTGAGAATCTACATTTCTAACAAGTTCCAGGCGGGGCTGATGCCACTGGTGTGGGGACCGCACTTTGAGTACCACTGGTCCAGTTCTGCAGCCCACCGATTAGGCTTTTGCTGATTGCAATTCCATGTTTCACTTCCTCAGAACTTTATTTCTACCACTACATTAGATTATCTACTCTTTCTAAGTTCTTCTGTCACTAAGGAAAAATGTGGCCAGCTTGCTAATTCCATGCAGTTTCTTCATTCATTCAAAAGATAGTAATCATTATAGCAAACTCTTACACATTGCTTACTAAGTGCCGCTGTCTTAGAGCTTTGCATATTTTAACTCTTTTGGTCCTCATAATGGTCCTATGAGGTATCTGTAATTATTAGCCCAATTCTACAAATGAGTAACTGAGGCACAGAGAAGTTAAGGTTATGAGTTGCATTACATTTCATCAGAGACAGAGCAGGGATTCAAACCAGGCAGTATGTGTCTGGAATCTGTACTCCTAACCAATCTTCAACTCCTGATTATCTGTCTGTTATAAGGTAGGCACCATGATGAATTCTGAATGGGTTAGGTAGGGAGAATACAAAGATGAATGCCACATTTTGTCTTGTATCACCAGATGGAAGGCATGGCATAGAATAGTATTTACCAAGACAGAAATGTGTACCAAGTGCTGAGTACCTGAAGCAGAGAGAATGAATGGCTTGGCCTGAGAAAGGCATCAAAGAAGAGTGGGCATTCGAGCTCAGCCTACAAATATAAGAAGGAGTTTTGAGCTGGAGAAAAGGCTAAAGGCCACTCCCTAGCAGCAACCAGAACAATCCAGGGACTATGAGTGGCTCGGTGCTCTAGGGGCTCAAGGAAGAAGGGGGAGGAAGGAGAGGGCGAGTCACTACAGAAGCAGGCCGAGGCCAGGTGGTGCGCCATCTTGAATGGCACGCTCGGAGGCGGGACTCTGGTAATGAAGGGGGAACCATATAAGGTCTTTGCACAAGTCAGGGACATAGTCAGATGTAATATCGTGAAAGGTAACTCCAGGTTTCAGCCTTGGAATCCACCATGGGCTACATTCCAGACACAGAAAGAGCTAACCTCCCCCTGCTTCCTTGGTCACTTACATTTCCCTGAACAAAATCACTTGCCCTAACACTTTCTATCTACCTGGACAACAGCCTTTGTCTATTTAGTGCTTTGGGGGTTTTTCCAGTTGATCTTTCCCTTTCTTCTCAAGGCTTTTCCAGCTGGTTTCAACCTAATTCTGACCTTGTCACCAATCATTGGTGGGTGTTATTCTCCATGACCCCAAGTCATGCCCTTGTATAGCCTCAAAGCCTATGCTTAGGTTGACCGAGGCTTCTGCTCGGGCAGGTAAGGGTACCCTTGGATACATACATAATTCAAGGACTATAGGTGTCACAGCCCTTCCTCCTACTCACACCCATGGAAATAGATGGGCCCCAGAGTTAACCGCAAGCCATTTGGACTCCCTCTGAAGTGCTCACCTCCACTGCATTTAAAAGGCTTTGTGAGGTCTATCTAAACTGCCTCTTATCATCTGATTGGAAATGCTGATGGGAACTAATACCAGAGGCAACATCCTTCGACCTCTATTTTCTCACCTGTGAAATGGCAATAATTCCTTACCCATTTATTCAACAGAGTTGCTGTGACCTGAAATCCAATCTGACTTTGGAAGCATTTTGTAAACTGGAAAGCACCAGAAGAATATGAGATAGAAGGAGGGTACGTAAGGCTGGTTGCTTCAGACAGGAGTAGAATCGAGCCATCCATCAATTCACTTCAAACAACACCCGGAGATACCACACAATGGGAGGCCAACCCGTGTCCAGCCCTATAACTGTCCCACTGAGTCCCTAGGTACCTTTTAACTACCTTTTGAACTGTACGGCCCTCTGTCTCGGGCTGTCAGGTTTTCTTAGGCTTTTTCTTAGGAAGACTGCGTTTCTCCAGCCTGACCTGTGCTCCCCAGGGCTTCAAGTTGTAGCTCCCATCTCCCGCTAGGACTGTGGATAGCCTTTCCAGATTTTCAGCCCATCTCCCAGGAGAGCAATGACCACTGGGGTTGAGCCAGCTGGCCCAAGACCTCCCAGCAGAGAACAGACTCCAGCAGGAGGATATAGTCCTTACCAGGCTGCCTAGAATTTTAAGGGACACAAGCAAAGTTAGGCCTTGTCCACCCTGATAGGATCTTTCAGAGATAATCTTACGTCTTTCTCTTCCTTCAGGCTAGGTGGCCTCTATCCTTTCCTATTGGATGCTGGAGCCTTTGAATCTCCCATTCAGAGAACGCTGGGGTGGCAGACACACCAGCCCTGGGGGCATCCAATGGGAAAAGAAGGAGGCACTTTCCCCGAGAAGGAATGGCTCTACTGGTCCAGTAACTGGCCATATTCCACAGTTGTGTCCGTGTTCACCGTCAGCTGCTGCTCTGGGATGAGTGGACCTGGGTGGAAGACCCACATTTGTCCGTCACCTAGCACATCGCCATCCTCCCCACCACGTTCTCCCCTTAGCCTTCTTTCCCATCATCCCTCAGTCTAGTTTCTGAGTCCTCTTCAGGTCCTCTATACCTCCTCCCAAAGGTTTCTGCAGGATCAGCCAGGCTACTCACTGCTGGAGGGCTGGTGGATATGCTACTGAATTCTGTTTGCTAAGGGGTCTGGGAGCTCCCACAGAGTTGCCAGTATACAAAGCTGTCTCCCAGCTGACCCAGCTCCCCGCAGAACAGCAATTGGCCAGGCCCAGGCCGGAGTTCCCAGCATCAGGGAGGTGTCAGATCAACAGGGGCCAAATCCAATTTTTCCTGCATCCCAGGAATGTTGAAGGAGACCAGGAAACACCAACTCATTTCCTTGAAGGGATTTCTCCTGGGTGCACCGCTGCAGTCTTGGCAATGTTGTCACTTTGCAGCAGTGAACTTGAGGGTGTAAAAAAGGAGAGGAGGCATAGAGGCTAATGCAGAGTAAGGGGTGTACTGTGGGGTTTGAGTCGTCATGGAAACTTAAAGCAGAGGAAGCAGGCAGAGCCTTCGGCTGGAGTGCCCGGCAGTCAATGTGGTCCTGACATACTAACCAGCTTAGCAGGAGGCATGGCAACACCCCTACTTCTCACTCTTATGGCATCGCTGAGCGGGCCGATCTAGGTGAGCTGCATTCTCTACCTGCCTCCTCTACCCTTCTCAGCCACCTGCCGCCCCGCATTTTGTCCTCTTCTCCTCGCCCTCCCACCTCCAGCCCATCTCCTCCATATGGTCTCCACATCTGGCCGATGACCAACCAGAGAGTTTGACAGTGCCTTCTCCCGCCCTCAGCAGCCCTTACCTCCTCCCACCCCCACCCGCTGGGTCTCCTTATGACTCTACCTTCTGTGTTCCTCCCTGCCTCCCCCAGCTGCCCTGCAAGAATAGAACAAGAATACGGGCTCTCTGAAGCGTTTGCCCTTCTTTCCCCACACCCCAGCCCCACACACACCGCCAGGCCACCAGGCCTTATCAAGTCCCCACTCCCCTCCTTCCTACATTTGGAAGCCCCTCTCACTCAACAGGAGCTGAGTCCAGTCAGCGGACAGGGCCCCTCCATTACCAGGCAAACCCTGGATGCATTTGCAGAGACAAATCTCATCATGACTCCGAGACTCTGGCCTCTGACCCCAATATCTTCCTCGGAGAGGGTTTGACATAAGCCAGTATTCCACTAACTTCTCTTCTCTCCAAGGATTTCCCTCCTCGGGCTCCTAATTCTGTCCCTGGTGTGAGTGTGTGCCTGCGTGTGTGTGTGTCCGTACACCCAGCACATCTTGGCAACGCGGTGCAACCCTGGGTAGCATCCCCAGGCGGGACAGAGGAAATGAAAGTCAAGATTAGAGCAGCAGATGTTGCTCAGAGTTCTTCTTCCCGGCTCAGTGCTGCCCATCCCTCTGCAAGTCAGGCCTATAATGAGAGGATTAATCTTAGTGCCCCTCAGTCTCAGCCCCAGTACGGCTGGCTAACGCTGCTCCAGCTGGTAACACTTTCATCGGCACTTCCCCTGCCCACCCTTGAGATGGGCTCATCATACACACTTCGGCCCCAAACTGAATCTGCCTAGAACCAGAGCCTTGGCCTCAAATCTTGGCCAGATGTGACAGCTTGATACCAAAGGATAGCTCCTTTGTCCCACTGCAGGTAGACTGGAAAGAGGACTTGGTGGGGCCGCAAGTGAATTCTGGCTCTGCCACGTGCTAGCTGTGTGGCCTTGAGAACTTCGTCTAAGTTCTCTGAGCTTTGGTTTCCTCATTTCTTTCTTTCTTTTTTTTTTTTAAATAAATGTATTTATTTTATTTATTTATTTTTTGGCTGCGTTGGGTCTTCGTTGCTGGGCGCGGGCTTTCTCTAGTTCCGGCAAGCGGGGGCTACTCTCCATTGTGGTGCACCGGCTTCTCATTGCGGTGGCTTCTCTTGTTGCAGAGCATGGGCTCTAGGCATACGGGCTTCAGTATTTGTGGCACGTGGGCTCAGTAGTTGTGGCTCCTGGGCTCTAGAGCGCAGGCTCAGTAGTTGTGGCGCACGGGCTTAGTTGCTCTACGGCATGTGGGATCTTCCCGGACCAGGGCTCGAACCCATGTCCCCTGCATTGGCAGGCGGATTCCCAACCACTGTGCCACCAAGGAAGCCCTGGTTTCCTCATTTCTTAATGAGCATAATAACACGGGACTCGCAGGACTTGTTGTGAGGATTAAGTACAATAATATATTCACGTGTAGTAAACGCTCAGCAAATGCTAGTTAAGTCTGAATCTAAATTGTGCGCACAGTGCAGGGAAAGAGAACCACAGACTTTTTAGAGCCCTTGAAAAGGCTCACTCATCCAGCAGCCTCAGTGCGGTAGTGGGACGGCAGCAGTCCTAGTAAACACCTCTCGTGTTTCCTGTAGCAGGTCGTGTTCTGAGTGCTGTGTATACATTAATTCATAAGCCTGCACCAACCCCTTTTGCAAATGAGGAAATTCACCTCATCAGAGTTAAGTACCTTGCCCCAGGTCACGCAGCCTCTTCGTGGTACAGACTGGAGTCAAACGGAGTGAGAAGGGCTCCAGGCTTCGCTCTCCACCGCTGCCCTCGGATGTGCCCCAGGAGGCAGCTGCAGCCCAGAAAGGGCAGGGACTTGCTCAGGGCCACCCAGCTGTTAATCTTCTCCCTCCTAGGCCTGAGCTCTATCCATGGCCTCAAGCTAATTGGCCACATTTTTTAGAAGGTGCTGGAGGGACCCATCTTCTACAGCCAGACAGCCCCAGAGCAACTCAGTTACCCCTTCTTCCTCTGCTACTGGAGAAAGTGTCCCCTGAACACAAAGAGCAGCTTCGTGCAGGTCCTAAGCGGACTCCAGGGAACCCACCCAGTCCTCCCTTCTGCGCAGAGGCAGTAGACTCAGTACTCCAACAAGGACACGATGAGATCAGCACCCTCTGCCCACCAGGCTCTTTTAGAAAGAGAAGGCCGCTTCCTTGGGTTAGTTGCCACCCAAGAACTCAGAACCCCAGCTCCCCAGTGGTGAGATAAGTGTCAGGGCGTGTGCTCTGCTCAGCCTGCCCAGGCTGAGATCAGACCCTTGTGAGCCCCGGGTGTCACCCGCAGATGAGGGCTGCGCTGTGGGCATCTAGCAGGCAGAGGCATCAGAAATGGAAAAAGAGGGGCAGCCCTAAGTTGCAAGTACTTAGGAGGTTTCTTTTCAAGCTGGTAGCAAAGTAGAGAGCTAGAAATAGAGGGAAGAACAGAGCATACCCTTTCGCAGAGGCATCCCAGGCCTTTCATAATATGATCCCTCCTACCTTTCCAATTACAACTTCCCCCAGCTAAAAAATATTACTCTGTGAGTTAACAGGGGCCCAAAACAGTGGCTTCCACATAGGTCTGTGAACATAACGTGCATCTCTCGCTCAGAGCCGTGATCATGCTGCTAATGCTGATACTGACTGAGTACCTGCTCTGTGCCAGGTACTGTGCTGAGTGCTTCCCATGCATTTTCTCATTTAATCCTCACAACATAATTCTATTAGGTGGGAACTATTATTATCGTCACTTAGTTTAAGACATTGAAGTTTAGAGCAGATTAGTTAACTTAGGCAAGTTCCTTCAATGCTCCGTGCCTCAGTTGTCTCACCTCTAAAAGGGGGAACTACCTTCTAATTTTATTTTGAAGAGTCAATGAGATGGTGCGTATAAAGCATTCAAAATAGTGTTTGGCTGTAGTAAGCATTTGATAAAAGGGAGCTATAATTATGATTACCACGAAGTCTGACTGAAAGCACCCCACCCCATTCGCAGCATCCTTAATTCTTAATAGTCCTTTAGGGTCAAACGGTGGCAGTACTAGCACATGGCAGCCTACCTGCTTCCACCACCATCACCACTCTTTTTTGATATGGACAATTTGCCTCTTTCCAAGTTTGTCAAGTGGGAAGCAAATTTACCTTTAGTTAGTTTCCTTTAATCTGTGTCCCTTTGTTCCACCTTGAAGCCAGATTGCACCCCATACTGAGATAGTAGCACCCATTACAGTGTCCCTGGGAATGACACCCCCTCCAGGAAGCCTTCCCTCCTCAGCCCTAACTGATCTCTGAGCTCCTGGCACGATTATCGCCAGTATCAGGCATTTGCTCACTGGCATTGCTCCTTGTTACTTTTCTTTCCCTGTCTTGTCCTCTTCATTAGATCCTGGGATTTTTGAGAGCAAGGACTATATTTTATTTAGCTTCATACTGCAGGATATTTATCACTCAGGAGGGGCTTAAAGAACTTGTTGGTTGGAGGATCACCAATCATGGTTAATTGTTCATTAAAAACAGTACAAATTGTAGGCAATTTTCGGCAGTATCTAGGCCTATTACAAAGGCCAAAATAATTTGGGGGTCATGGAATCATATCATGAAGCCTATTTGACTTTGGCTGCACCAGAATCATTCCATCTTCTTGTCCTTGGCTCAGCTAGCCCCGTTACAAGCACCCTCACGGATAGCTGTTGCCTACTAGCCAGCCCCTTACCCCCATCTGGCAGGCATCCAACCCCACAAGGCCTCCTGCTTATCTGCCTCTGTGGGTGGCTGTGAGCCTCCTCCAGGAGGCAGTTCAGATCCCACCCACCCCCCCGCTTCCCCTCAGCCTGTCAATCACCACTCTCTGGAGATGGTCCCCAAGGCCCACCCTCCTTCTCCCCAGCCTCCAGTCACAAATGACTGCTCCAAGGCAGGCTGGTCTTTGTTTAACGTTCCTTTCATTTGACTTTGGACTAAAGAGGAAGATAAATGACACTCTG